>NW_027422599.1:231310-298810 GCF_048934315.1 Petromyzon marinus
ACCTCACTCACTCACTCACCCACTCACTCACATCACTCACCTACTCACTCACTCACTCACCCCACTCACTCAACCACTCACTCACCCACTCACTCACCCATCTACTCACTCATTCACCCACCCACTCACTCACTCACTCACCAACTCATTCACTCACTCATTCACTCATTCACCCACTCTCTCACCCACTCACTCACCCGCTCATTCACCCACTCACCCACCCACTCACCCGTCTAGCCACCCACTCACCCACCTACTCACCCACCCACTCACTCACTCACCCACCCACCCACTCACCCACTCACTCACCCACCCACCCACCCACTCACCCACCCACTCACTCACTCACCCACCCACTCACCCTCCCAACCACTCACCCACCCACTCACCCGTCCAGCCACTCACCCACCCACCCACTCACCCACTCACCCGTCCACCCACCCACTCACCCACCCACTCACTCACCCACCCACTCACCCTCCCAACCACTCACCCACCCACTCACCCGTCCAGCCACTCACACACCCACCCACTCACCCTCCCACTCACCCGTCCAGCCACCCACTCACCCACCCACTCACCCACCCACTCACCCACCCACTCACCCTCCACCCACCCACTCACCCACCCACTCACCCTCCCACCCACCCACTCACCCACCCACTCACCCTCACCACCCACCCACTCACCCACCCACTCACCCGTCCAGCCACTCACTCACCCACTCACTCACTCACCCACCCACTCACCCACCCACTCACCCGTCCAGCCACTCACTCACCCACCCACTCACCCACCCACTCACCCACCCACTCACCCACCCACTCACCCACCCACTCACCCTCCCACCCACTCACCCGTCCAGCCACTTACTCACCCACCTACTCACCCACCTACTCACCCACCCACTCACCCGTCCAGCCACCCACTCACCCACCTACTCACCCACCCACTCACTCACTCACCCACCCACCCACTCACCCACTCACTCACCCACCCACCCACCCACTCACCCACCCACCCACCCTCCCACCCACTCACCCACCCACCCACTCACCCACCCACCCACCCACTCACCCACCCACCCACTCACTCACTCACCCACCCACTCACCCTCCCAACCACTCACCCACCCACTCACCCGTCCAGCCACTCACCCACCCACCACTCACCCACCCACTCACTCGTCCACCCACCCACTCACCCACCCACTCACCCACCCTCCACCCTGTTTGAGATGTGCTGGTTTTCTGGGAGGCTTGGGTGCCACGTGACCTGATCCTGACCCACCATGGGATCGTGGAATTTCCCCCACAGCCCCTGTCGGCCCTGACCTCCGGGCTCCTGGCCCGCCACCTTCACGTGCGTGATAAGAAGAGTCGCGCCCTGGACGGGGACGGCTTCTCAGCTGCACGCATTGCTCCCATCTAGAGAGAGAGAGAGAGACAGGGGACGTGTTACTCTCTCGCCACTCTACACACTCTCTATACACACTATACACTCATTTATACACACACTATACACACTATACACTCATTACACACATATACACACTATACACACACTCTACACACACTATACACACACTCTACACACACTCTACACACACTATACACTCATTACACACACTCTACACACACTATACACTCATTACACACACTACACACACATTACACACACTCTACACACACTATACACTCATTACACACACTATACACACACTATACACTCATTACACACACTACACACACATTACACACACTCTACACACACTATACACTCATTACACACTCTCTATACACACTATACACTCATTACACACACTATACACACACTATACACACACTATACACTATACACACTCTACACACACTCTACACACACTCTACACACACTACACACTCTCTATACACACTATACACTCATTACACACTCTCTATACACACTATACACTCATTACACACACTATACACACACTACACACACACTACACACACTCTACACACACTACACACACTCTACAAACTACACACACTCTACACACTCTCTATACACACACTATACACTATACACACACTATACACACTCTACACACACTCTACACACTCTCTATACACACTATACACTCATTACACACACACTACACACACTATACACACACTATACACTATACACACACTATACACACTCTACACACACTCTACACACTCTCTATACACACTATACACTCATTACACACTCTCTATACACACTCTACACACACTACACACACTATACACACACTATACACACACTACACACACACTACACACACACTCTACACACACTACACACACTATACACTATACACACACTATACACACTCTACACACACTCTACACACTCTCTATACACACTATACACTCATTACACACACACTACACACACTATACACACACTATACACTATACACACACTATACACACTCTACACACACTCTACACACTCTCTATACACACTATACACTCATTACACACTCTCTATACACACTCTACACACACTACACACACTATACACACACTATACACACACTACACACACACTACACACACTCTACACACACTACACACACTATACACACACTATACACACTCTACACACACTCTACACACACTATACACTCATTACACACACTACACACACTATACACACTCTACACACACTCTACACACTACACACACTATACACACACTCTACACACTCACTACACACACTACACACACTACACACACTCTACACACACTATACACACACTCTACACTCTACACACACTACACACACTCTACACACACTCTACACACTCACTACACACACTCTACACACACACTACACACACTACACACACTCTACACACACTACACACACTACACACTCTACACACACTACACACTACACACACTCTACACACACACACTACACTCTCTATACACACTATACACTCTCCCCACACTCTCCCCACACTCTCCCCACCCACTCTCCCCACCCACTCTCCCCACCCACTCTCCCCACACTCTCCCCACCCACTCTCCCCACACTCTCCCCACACTCTCCCCACACTCTCCCCACTCTCCCCACACTCTCCCCACACTCTCCACACTCTCCCCACCCACTCTCCCCACACACTCTCCCCACCCACTCTCCCCACCCACTCTCCCCACACTTTCCCCTGCCCACTTTTCTCCCTCTCCCTACGCCAGCCTATCCACAGTGCACTTACCAACCACCAAAGGCCGCTCATCTTGCCCCGGTGTCTGTCACCCATCAACCACTCGAAGCCGCGATAATGTTGCAGTGCACTGTGGGCTCAAGCTCGTCAGCACGACAAGAGGCTCCTTATTATAAATCCCCCGCTTTTGTTGATTTGGTTGCGTTTGAATCGAGTTTTTTTTTTTGGGGGGGTGGGTGGGTTCGCTTTTAAAAAAAATATAATAATGTTATTTACCGTATCATCATGCTGACTATCCTGGTGACTTTCCTGGTGACTTCTGGGGGGGGTGGTGCTGGTCCATAGGGGGAAAGTCAGAAGCGGAATCTGTATTGGGACTGCAAAAGGAATCCGATGAGCTATGAAGCTCTTTGTAATGTTCAGAAGGGGCACGAGGTAAATGATGTTGATTCACTCTTCAACACACCCGGTGGGCTAAGGTAGTTAACGATTTGTCTTTTGTAAACGTGACACCACCACGTAGAAGGGAAACAATAAAATAATACAAATATAAAACAATAAAATTATTGTAAAACAATAACAATTATTATTCTTGGTTCTTTCGGTAAAGCCACCACCACGTAGAAGGGAAACAATAAAATAATAAAAATATAAAACAATAAAATTATTGTAAAACAATAAAATTATTATTCTTGGTTCTTTCGGTAAAGTCACCACCACGTAGAAGGGAAACAATAAAATAATAAAAATATAAAACAATGAAATTATTATAAAACAATACAATTATTATTCTTGGTTCTTTCGGTAAAGTCACCACCACGTAGAAGGGAAACAATAAAATAATAAAAATATTAAACAATAAAATTATTGTTAAACAATAAAATTATTATTCTTGGTTCTTTCGGTAAAGTCACCACCACGTTAGAAGGGTAACAATAAAATAATAAAAATATAAAACAATAAAATTATTGTAAAACAATAAAATAATTAGTCTTGGTTCTTTCGGTAAAGTCACCACCACGTAGAAGGGAAACAATAAAATAATAAAAATATAAAACAATAAAATTATTGTAAAACAATAAAATTATTATTCTTGGTTCTTTCGGTAAAGCCACCACCACGTAGAAGGGAAACAATAAAATAATAAAAATATAAAAAATAAATTATTGTAAAACAATAAAATTAATATTCTTGGTTCTTTCGGTAAAGTCACCACCACGTAGAAGGGAAACAATAAAATAATAAAAATATAAAACAATGAAATTATTGTAAAACAATAAAATTATTATTCTTGGTTCTTTCCGTAAAGTCACGACCACTTAGAAGAAGCGAAACAATAAAATTAGTAAAAATATAAAACGATAAAATTCTCACGACGTTTCGACCACAACAAAAGCAGCAATCATCATCAGGTGTTAAAACCACAGCAAGAAAATTTAACAAAAAGTGGCCGTGTTTTTTTTTTTTAAACGTTAGCACCACGGAGAGCGATTTGACAATTTGTTCAGAAGGACGAGTCCATCTATGTTCGGAATAGAGGAGGGGGGGAGACGGAAAATTAATGTACGCTGTCTGAAAGCCACCGTAAGCGTGAACAATCAATTAATACCCGAAATGGCTTATCAAATCCTTTATATTATTTTATTGTTTCCCTTCTACGTGACTTTACCGAAAGAACCAAGAATATGTGACATCTTTTTTTTTTACTGTTTGGCCGTGTCGGGTGGTGGAGGGATTACGACACATTTTTAAAATAACGCGATCTAACCCTAACAACTTTATGATGAATAATATTGGTCGCCTACGTGTTGAACTGAGGCAAGAACGTTGCAACGACAAACAGTCCCAAAAAAACACGATGGTTGTGAAAGTCCCTGGAAAGTTCATAGCAAGTCCCTGGAAAGTTCCTTGAAAGTCCCTTCTAAAGTACTGCTTTTCTCCTGTGGGTTTGTGTAAATCTCAATGCAATATCGAGGCCTTCACGGGTGACCACAGCGGTTCTGCCTTCCTCAACCATGGAATCGAGATCTGTTGCCAAAGCTTCGTGGTTAAAGGGCCGGCGTCGCCACCAGAGACACAGGGAGAGACAGAGACACACAGGGAGAGACAGAGACACACAGGGAGAGACAGAGACACACAGGGAGAGACAGAGACACAGGGAGAGACAGAGACACAGGGAGAGACAGAGACACACAGGGAGAGACAGAGACACAGGGAGAGACAGAGACACACAGGGAGAAACAGAGACACAGGGAGAGACAGAGACACAGGGAGAGACAGAGACACAGGGAGAGACAGACACAGGGAGAGACAGAGACACAGGGAGAGACAGAGACACAGGGAGAGACAGCGAGAGACACAGGGAGAGACAGAGACACAGGGAGAGACAGAGACACAGGGAGAGACAGAGATACACAGGGAGAGACAGAGACACACAGGGAGAGACACAGGGAGAGACAGAGACGCACAGGGAGAGACAGAGACACAGGGAGAGACAGAGACACAGAAGAGACAGAGACACACAGGGAGAGACAGAGACACAGGGAGAGACAGAGACACACAGGGAGAGACAGAGACACACAGGGAGAGACAGAGACACAGGGAGAGACAGAGACACAGGGAGAGACAGAGACAGAGACACACAGGGAGAGACAGAGACACAGGGAGAGACAGAGACACACAGGGAGAGACAGAGACACAGGGAGAGACAGAGACACAGGGAGAGACAGAGACACAGGGAGAGACAGAGACACAGGGAGAGACAGAGACACACAGGGAGAGACAGCGAGAGACACAGGGAGAGACAGAGACACAGGGAGAGACAGAGACACAGGGGAGAGACAGCGAGAGACAGGGAGAGACAGCGAGAGACACAGGGAGAGACAGAGACACACAGGGAGAGACAGAGACACACAGGGAGAGACAGAGCGAGAGACGGAGACACACGGGGAAAGAGTGACAGAGAGAGATACAGAGACAGACAGAAAGAGACAGAGAGAATCTAAGACAGATTTAGAGACAGAGAGAGTGTGACGGAGGAAAAATTTTAATTTGAAATCCCGTTGGAAGTGGTGGTTGAATTTTGAGGATGTGAATCAGTGGCTGAACAGTCAATCCTTGGAAAATCAAACATGTTTAAATTGCAGTAAAACCTTGTGGATCGCGAGTAACTTGGTCAGCGAGTGTTGTGCAAGACGAGCAAACATTTTACAATGAATGTTAATTTGATAAACGAGCGAGGGTCTTAGCAATACGAGCGGCAGCAGTACGTGTAACACGCTTTTGTACTGCCGAGCGTCACGTGATCACAACTGGTGTACGAGCGCTTTGATGTACGAGTGTGCTTTGGATTAACAAACACGCTATACCGGAACGAATAATACTTCGCGATCCAAGGTTTTACTTTAATATTGTTATTTTGTTTTCCAGACGTCTGCTCCGTGTCTGTAACCCAAAACAAACCTTTAAAAAAAATGATGATGATTGATGTGATGAGTCCGTGTGCTACGTTTTATAATCTACACAAAACGCACAGAGGGTGCCCCGGACACTGAATAGAATCGAAACTAACATCGAAGAGCGTTTTTTTATTATTCCAGATATTGCCACGCTACGTAGCAGTGGAAGGGGGTGTAGTACTATAGTAATAGAGCAAGTGCAGAATCACTGGACCAGAAGTGATAGATTGAAAGCGTTTAGCGTGGGGGCCTTTGAAAGTGCGGGGCCCGTAGCTACTACAACACGTGATGTAGCTACTACTACACGTGATGTAGCTACTACAACACGTGATGTAGCTACTACAACACGTGATGTAGCTACTACAACACGTGATGTAGCTACTACTACACGTGATGTAGCTACTACTACACGTGATGTAGCTACTATACGTGATGTAGCTACTACTACACTTGATGTAGCTACTACACGTGATGTAGCTACTACTACACGTGATGTAGCTACAACACGTGATGTAGCTACTACTACACGTGATGTAGCTACTACTACACGTGATGTAGCTACTACTACACGTGATGTAGCTACTAAAACACGTGATGTAGCTACTACAACACGTGATGTAGCTACTACTAACACGTGATGTAGCTACTACTACACGTGATGTAGCTACTACTACACGTGATGTAGCTACTACAACACGTGATGTAGCTACTACTACACGTGATGTAGCTACTATACGTGATGTAGCTACTACTACACGTGATGTAGCTACTACAACACGTGATGCTACTACTACACGTGATGTAGCTACTACATCACGTGATGTAGCTACTACAATACGTGATGTAGCTACTACCACACGTGATGTAGCTACTACTACACGTGATGTAGCTACTACTACACGTGATGTAGCTACTACACGTGATGTAGCTACTACGACACGTGATGTAGCTACTACTACACGTGATGTAGCAACTACTACTACACGTGATGTAGCTACTACTACATCATGTGATGTAGCTACTACAACACGTGATGTAGCTACTACTACACGTGATGTAGCTACTTTACGTGATGTAGCTACTACTACACGTGATGCAGCTACTACAACACGTGATGTAGCTACTACAACACGTGATGTAGCTATTACTACACGTGATGCAGCTACTACTACACGTGATGTAGCTACTACACGTGATGTAGCTACTACTACACGTGATGTAGCTACTACTACACGTGATGTAGCTACTACTACACTTGATGTAGCTACTACAGCATGTGTTGTAGCTACTACAACACGTGATGTAGCTACTACTACACGTGATGTAGCTACTACTACACGTGATGTAGCTACTACTACACGTAATGTAGCTACTACAACACGTGATGTAGCTACTACTACACGTGATGCAGCTACTACACGTGATGTAGCTACTACTGCACGTGATGTAGCTACTACTACACGTGATGTAGCTACTACTACACGTGATGTAGCTACTACTACACGTGATGTAGCTACTTTACGTGATGTAGCTACTACAACACGTGATGTAGCTACTACTACACGTGATGCAGCTACTACAACACGTGATGCTACTACTACACGTGATGTAGCTACTACATCACGTGATGTAGCTACTACAATACGTGATGTAGCTACTACCACACGTGATGTAGCTACTACAACACGTGATGTAGCTACTACAACACGTGATGTAGCTACTACTACACGTGATGTAGTTACTACACGTGATGTAGCTACTACTACACGTGATGTAGCTACTACTACACGTGATGTAGTTACTACACGTGATGTAGCTACTACGACACGTGATGTAGCTACTACTACACGTGATGTAGCAACTACTACTACACGTGATGTAGCTACTACTGCACGTGATGTAGCTACTACTACATCATGTGATGTAGCTACTACTACACGTGATGTAGCTACTACTACACGTGATGTAGCTACTTTACGTGATGTAGCTACTACTACACGTGATGTAGCTACTACATCATGTGATGTAGCTACTACAACACGTGATGTAGCTACTACCACACGTGATGTAGCTACTACTACACGTGATGTAGCTACTACTACACGTGATGTAGCTACTACACGTGATGTAGCTACTACGACACGTGATGTAGCTACTACTACACGTGATGTAGCAACTACTACTACACGTGATGTAGCTACTACTACACGTTATGTAGCTACTACTACACGTGATGTAGCAACTACTACTACACGTGATGTAGCTACTACTACATCATGTGATGTAGCTACTACATCATGTGATGCAGCTACTACAACACGTGATGCAGCTACTACAACACGTGATGTAGCTACTACAACACGTGATGTAGCTATTACTACACGTGATGCAGCTACTACTACACGTGATGTAGCTACTACACGTGATGTAGCTACTACTACACTTGATGTAGCTACTACAGCATGTGTTGTAGCTACTACAACACGTGATGTTGCTACTACTACACGTGATGTAGCTACTACTACACGTTATGTAGCTACTACACGTGATGTAGCTACTACTACACGTGATGTAGCTACTATTACACGTGATGTAGCTACTACAACACGTGATGTAGCTACTACTACACGTGATGTAGCTACTACTACTACACGTGATGTAGCTACTACTAACACGTGATGTAGCTACTACTACACGTGATGTAGCTACTACTAACACGTGATGTAGCTTCTACTACACGTGATGTAGCTACAACACGTGATGTAGCTACTACTAACACGTGATGTAGCTACTACTACACGTGATGTAGCTACTACTAACACGTGATGTAGCTACTACTACACGTGATGTAGCTACTACATCATGTGATGTAGCTACTACAACACGTGATGTAGCTACTACTACACGTGATGCAGCTACTACACGTGATGTAGCTACTACTACACGTGATGTAGCTACTACTACACGTGATGTAGCTACTACTACACGTGATGTAGCTACTTTACGTGATGTAGCTACTACAACACGTGATGTAACTACTACTACACGTGATGCAGCTACTACAACACGTGATGTAGCTACTACAACACGTGATGTAGCTATTACTACACGTGATGCAGCTACTACTACACGTGATGTAGCTACTACACGTGATGTAGCTACTACAACACGTGGTGTAGCTACTACAACACGTGATGTAGCTACTACAACACGTGATGTAGCTATTACTACACGTGATGTAGCTCCTACTACACGTGATGTAGCTACTACAACACGTGATGTAGCTACTACTACACGTGACGTAGCTACTACTACACGTGATGTAGCTACTGCACGTGATGTAGCTACTACTACACGTGACGTAGCTACTACTACACGTGATGTAGCTACTGCACTGTGATGTAGCTACTACTACACGTGATGTAGCTACCACAACACGTGATGTAGCTACTACACGTGATGTAGTTACTACTACACGTGACGTAGCTACTACTACACGTGATGTAGCTACTACTACACGTGATGTAGCTACTACACGTGATGTAGTTACTACTACACGTGACGTAGCTACTACTACACGTGATGTAGCTACTACTACACGTGATGTAGCTACTACTACACGTGACGTAGCTACTACTACACGTGATGTAGCTACTACTACACGTGATGTAGCTACTACTACACGTGATGTAGCTACTACTACACGTGATGTAGTTACTACTACACGTGATGTAGCAACTACTACACGTGACGTAGCTACTACTACACGTAACGTAGCTACTACTACACGTGATGTAGCTACTACTACACGTGATGTAGCTACTACTTCACGTGATGTAGCTACTACTACACGTGACGTAGCTACTACTACACGTGATGTAGCTACTACTACACGTGATGTAGCTACTACACGTGACGTAGCTACTACTACACGTGATGTAGCTACTACTACACGTGACGTAGCTACTACTACACGTGATGTAGCTACTACTACACGTGATGTAGCTACTACAACACGTGATGTAGCTACTACAACACGTGATGTAGCAACTACTACACGTGACGTAGCTACTACTACACGTGATGTAGCTACTACTACACGTGATGTAGCTACTACACGTGACGTAGCTACTACTACACGTGATGTAGCTACTACTACACGTGACGTAGCTACTACTACACGTGACGTAGCTACTACTACACCTGACGTAGCTACTACTACACGTGACGTAGTAGCTACTACTACACGTGACGTAGCTACTACCACACGTGACGTAGCTACTACTACACGTGATGTAGCTACTACCACACGTGACGTAGCTACTACTACACGTGACGTAGCTACTACTACACGTGATGTAGCTACTACTACACGTGACGTAGCTACTACTACACGTGACGTAGCTACTACTACACCTGACGTAGCTACTACTACACGTGACGTAGTAGCTACTACTACACGTGACGTAGCTACTACCACACGTGACGTAGCTACTACTACACGTGATGTAGCTACTACCACACGTGATGTAGCTACTACTACACGTGACGTAGCTACTACTACACGTGACGTAGCTACTACACGTGACGTAGCTACTACTACACGTGACGTAGCTACTACTACACGTGACGTAGCTACTACTACACGTGACGTAGCTACTACCACACGTGACGTAGCTACTACTACACGTGATGTAGCTACTACTACACGTGATGTAGCTACTACACGTGACGTAGCTACTACTACACGTGATGTAGCTACTACTACACGTGATGTAGCTACTACACGTGACGTAGCTACTACTACACGTGACGTAGCTACTACTACACGTGACGTAGCTACTACCACACGTGACGTAGCTACTACTACACGTGACGTAGCTACTACCACACGTGATGTAGCTACTACTACACGTGACGTAGCTACTACTACACGTGACGTAGCTACTACTACACGTGATGTAGCTACTACAACACGTGATGTAGTTACTACTACACGTGACGTAGCTACTACCACACGTGACGTAGCTACTACAACACGTGATGTAGCTACTACCACACGTGACGTAGCTACTACTACACGTGACGTAGCTACTACTACACGTGACGTAGTAGCTACTACCACACGTGACGTAGCTACTACTACACGTGACGTAGCTACTACCACACGTGACGTAGCTACTACTACACGTGACGTAGCTACTACTACACGTGATGTAGCTACTACTACACGTGACGTAGCTACTACTACACCTGACGTAGCTACTACACGTGATGTAGCTACTACTACACGTGGTGTAGCTACTACTACACGTGGTGTAGCTACTACCACACGTGACGTAGCTACTACTACACGTGGTGTAGCTACTACTACACGTGACGTAGTAGCTACTACTACACGTGATGTAGCTACTACTACACGTGATGTAGCTACTACTACACGTGATGTAGCTACTACTACACGTGATGTAGCTACTATAACTATACGTGATGTAGCTACTACTACACGTGATGTAGCTACTACTACACGTGATGTAGCTACTACAACACGTGATGTAGCTACTACTACACGTGATGTAGCTACTACCACACGTGATGTAGCTACTACCACACGTGACGTAGCTACTACTACACGTGACGTAGTAGCTACTACTACACGTGACGTAGTAGCTACTACTACACGTGACGTAGCTACTTTTGCTGCTAGGGAGCCGTCCATAAATGACGTCACGCAGTACGGGATGGGCGGTGGGGGCGGTGGGGGGGGGGCGTCAGACATTTGTGACGATGTGTGATGAAGGAGGGGGACGATCCCTCACTGCCTCCGGTGGGGAAGCGTCCACCTGAGACGCCATTCAAACCCACGGTTGTCCCGGTCTCGGCTCGCTGCCGATGAAAAAGTTCTTGGGCGGGATCTTGGTTCTTGTGTTTTTTTCAGCTCGGGTTGGCATGGTCCCGTCCCATTCCCCTGACCCCGACGATTGGCGGGCGTCAGAACGCTGGGCTCGTGCAGAGCCACTGAGGCTGCGTTGGGGGCTACGCGGTCCAAACCTCGCCAGAGACCCTGGCCGACGGAGGTGCCGTTTCCCGGCGAGGGTGGGTTGGTGGTCGCGGGTTGCCGAGGAGGCACTGAATGTGGCTCGGTTGCCCACATTAACAAATCACTCTTTAATTACAACAAAAAAGTCTCACTTGCAGCACCACCACCAACACCAACTCCTAAAGCCACCGTTAAGGTTCAGAACGGTGACCCCCCCCCACTTCACTACCCTCTCTATCCCTGGCTCCTCCCCCCCACTACCCTCTCTATCCATGGCTCCTCCCCCCCCTACCCTCACTATCCATGGCTCCTCCCCCTCCCTACCCTCTCTATCCCTGGCTCCTCCCCCCCACTACCCTCTCCATCCCTGGCTCCTCCCCCTCCCTACCCTCTCTATCCCTGGCTCCTCCCCCCCCCCACTACTCTCTCTATCCCTGGCTCCTCCCCCCCACTACCCTCTCTTTCCCTGGCTCCTCCCCCCCACTACCCTCTCTATCCCTGGCTCCCCCCCCCACTACCCTCTCTATCCCTGGCTCCTCCCCCCACTACGCTCTCTATCCCTGCCTCCTCCCCCCCCCACTACCCTCTCTATCCCTGGCTCCTCCCCCCACTACCCTCTCTATCCCTGGCTCCTCCCCTCACTACCCTCTCTATCCCTGGCTCCTCCCCCTCACTCCCCTCCCTTTCCCTGGCTCCTCCCCCTCCTTACCCTCTCTATCCCTGGCTCCTCCCCCCCACTACCCTCTCTATCCGTGGCTCCTCCCCCTCCCTACCCTCTCTATCCTTGGCTCCTCCCCCCCACTACCCTCTCTATCCCTGGCTCCTCCCCCCTACTACCCTCCCTTTCCATGGCTCCTCCCCCTCCCTACCCTCTCTATCCCTGGCCCCTCCCCCTCACTCCCCTCCCTTTCCCTGGCTCCTCCCCCTCCCTACCCTCTCTATCCCTGGCTCCTCCCCCTCACTACCCTCTCTATCCCTGGCTCCTCCCCCTCCCTACCTTCTCTATCCCTGGCTCCTCCCCCTCACTACCCTCTTTATCCCTGGCTCCTCCCCCCCACTACCCTCTCTAACCCTGGCTCCTCCCCCCCCTACCTTCTCTATCCCTGGCTCCTCCCCCTCCCTACCCTCTCTATCCCTGGCTCCTCCCCCTCCCTACCCTCTCTATCCCTGGCTCCTCCCCCTCCCTACCCTCTCTATCCCTGGCTCCTCCCCCTCCCTACCCTCTCTATCCCTGGCTCCTCCCCCCCACTACCCTCTCTATCCCTGGCTCCTCCCCCCCACTACCCTCTCTATCCCTGGCTCCTCCCCCCCACTACCCTCTCTATCCTTGGCTCCTCCCCCTCACTACCCTCTCTATCCTTGGCTCCTCCCCCCCACTACCCTCTCTATCCCTGGCTCCTCCCCCCTACTACCCTCCCTTTCCATGGCTCCTCCCCCTCCCTACCCTCTCTATCCCTGGCTCCTCCCCCTCACTCCCCTCCCTTTCCCTGGCTCCTCCCCCTCCCTACCCTCTCTATCCCTGGCTCCTCCCCCTCACTACCCTCTCTATCCCTGGCTCCTCCCCCTCCCTACCTTCTCTATCCCTGGCTCCTCCCCCTCACTACCCTCTTTATCCCTGGCTCCTCCCCCCCACTACCCTCTCTAACCCTGGCTCCTCCCCCCCCTACCTTCTCTATCCCTGGCTCCTCCCCCTCCCTACCCTCTCTATCCCTGGCTCCTCCCCCTCCCTACCCTCTCTATCCCTGGCTCCTCCCCCTCCCTACCCTCTCTATCCCTGGCTCCTCCCCCTCCCTACCCTCTCTATCCCTGGCTCCTCCCCCCCACTACCCTCTCTATCCCTGGCTCCTCCCCCCCACTACCCTCTCTATCCCTGGCTCCTCCCCCCCACTACCCTCTCTATCCTTGGCTCCTCCCCCTCACTACCCTCTCTATCCTTGGCTCCTCCCCCTCACTGCCCTCTCTATCCCTGGTTCCCCCCCCCCTACCTTCTCTATCCCTGGCTCCTCCCCCTCCCTACCCTCTCTATCCTTGGCTCCTCCCCCTCACTACCCTCTCTATCCCTGGTTCCTCCCCCCCTACCCTCTCTATCCCTGGCTCCTCCCCCCCACTACCCTCTCTATCCTTGGCTCCTCCCCCTCACTACCCTCTCTATCCCTGGTTCCCCCCCCCCTACCCTCTCTATCCCTGGCTCCTCCCCCTCCCTACCCTCTCTATCCGAGGCTACTCCCCCCCTACCCTTTCTATCCCTAGCTCCTCCCCTCCCTTTCCCTGGCTCCTCCCCCTCCCTACCCTCTCTATCCCTGGCTCCTCCTCCTCCCTACCCTCTCTATCCCTGGCTCCTCCCCCCCCTACCCTCTCTATCCATGGCTCCTCCCCCCCCTACCCTCTCTATCCATGGCTCCTCCCCCCCACTACCCTCTCTATCCCTGGCTCCTCCCCCCCACTACCCTCTCTATCCCTGGCTCCTCCCCCTCCCTACCCTCTCTATCCCTGGCTCCTCCCCCCCACTACCCTCTCTATCCCTGGCTCCTCCCCCCCACTCCCTCTCTATCCATGGCTCCTCCCCCCTACTACCCTCTCTATCCTTGGCTCCTCCCCCCCACTACCCTCTCTAACCCTGGCTCCTCCCCCCCACTCCCTCTCTATCCATGGCTCCTCCCCCCCTCTACCCTCTATATCCCTGGCTCCTCCCTCCCACTACCCTCTCTATCCCTGCTTCCTCCCCCTCACTCCCCTCCCTTTCCCTGGCTCCTCCCCCTCCCTACCTTCTCTATCCCTGGCTCCTCCCCCTCACTACCCTCTCTATCCCTGGCTCCTCCCCCTCACTACCCTCTCTATCCCTGGCTCCTCCCCCTCACTACCCTCTCTATCCCTGGCTCCTCCCCCCCCCCTACCCTCTCTATCCCTGGCTCCTCCCCCTCCCTACCCTCCCTTTCCCTGGCTCCTCCCCCTCCCTACCCTCTCTATCCCTGGCTCCTCCCCCTCACTACCCTCTCTATATAATTAATTTTAGACTGTATAACCCATGGTTGTTATTGTTTCTCTTGCGTCACACTTGTAATACGATTTCTTTTTTGTCTGTAAGATTTTGCTGGTTCATCCCAGGATGTTTCTGATGTGCGTCGTCGTTTTAAGATGTTTCTCCGTTCGTATTTTTGTTTGTTGCGTTTGCAACCCGAATCCAGAGCCGCACGGCTCACAGGGCTATACCTAATGAATGAAAACTTGAAAACTTGAAGTATAACACCTTACGTTTTGATTTAAAGCTGTCGTGACTGCAAGGGATTAATATCATTGGTTCTTTCGGTAAAGTCACCACCGCGTAGAAGAAGGGAAACAATAAAATAATGAAAAATACATAAAACAATACAATTATCACGACCTTTTCGACTGCAAACACAAGAAGCAATCATCATCAGCTGTGATAACCACAGCAAGAAAAAAAAAACACGGCCATTTTTTTCAATTTTTTTTGCTGTGGTTTTCACACCTGATGATGATTGCTTCTCGTGTTGCAGTCAAAACGTCGTGAGAATTGTATTGTTTTATATTTTTATAATTTTATTGTTTCACACCTGATGATGATGATTGCTTCTCGTGTTGCAGTTGAAACGTCGTGAGAATTTTATTGGTTTATATTTTTATTATTTTGTTGTTTCACACCTGATGATGATGATTGCTTGTGTTGCAGTCGTTAACGTCGTGAGAATTTTATTGTTTTATATATTTATTATTTTATTGTTTCACACCTGATGATGATGATGATGATTGCTTCTCGTGTTGCAGTTGAAACGTCGTGAGAATTTTATTGTTTAACATTTTTATTGTTTTATTGTTTATTGTTTCACACCTAATGATGATTGCTTCTTGTGTTGCAGTCGAAATGTCGTGAGAATTTTATTGTTTTATATTTTTATTATTTTATTGTTTATTGTTTTCACACCTGATGATGATTGCTTCTTGTGTTGCAGTCGTTAACGTCGTGAGAATTTTATTGGTTTATATTTTTATTATTTTATTGTTTATTGTTTCCCTTCTTACGTGGAGATTTTACCGACAGAACCAAGAATGTCATGTGACGTCATTCATTCTAGACTCTTTATAAGTCACGTGACGTCATTCAATCTAGACTCTTTATAAGTCACGTGAAGTCATTCATTCTAGACTCTTTATAAGTCACGTGATGTCATTCATTCTAGACTCTTTATAAGTCATGTGACGTCATTCATTCTAGACTCTTTATAAGTCACGTGACGTCATTCATTCTAGACTCTTTATAAGTCACGTGACGTCATTCATTCTAGACTCTTTATAAGTCACGTGACGTCATTCATTCTAGACTCTTTATAAGTCACGTGACGTCATTCAGTCTAGACTCTTTATAAGTCACGTGACGTCATTCATTCTAGACTCTTTATAAGTCACGTGACGTCACTCATTCTAGACTCTTTATAAGTCACGTGACGTCATTCATTCTAGACTCTTTATAAGTCACGTGACGTCATTCATTCTAGACACTTTATAGGTCACGTGATGTCATTCATTCTAGACTCTTTATAAGCCACGTGAGGTCATTCATTCTAGACTCTTTACAAGTCACGTGACGTCATTCATTCTAGACTCTTTACAAGTCACGTGACGTCATTCATTCTAGACTCTCCATAAGCCAGGTGACGTCATTCATTCTAGACTCTTTACAAGTCACGTGACGTCATTCATTCTAGACTCTCCATAAGCCAGGTGACGTCATTCATTCTAGACTCTTTACAAGTCACGTGACGTCATTCATTCTAGACTCTTTATAAGCCAGGTGACGACTTCGCCCAAAATACCAAAGCCTACGGATCCTCGCAGTCACGGAAATCCTTCGAATCTAGACCCGTGGCAGCGGCAACAACTTCTAGCGGATCCTTCTGAGCATCCCTGCGAGGTCTTTGTTGGGGTGGGAGGGAAACTCCCTCGGCGCCGGATAACATCTCTGGGGCAAGGTGAGTGTTGCGGTGGTGTGCCTCTAATATCGGAGCTACTGAACCCCCAACGTTCTGTATCGGCTATAACAGAGGAGACGCTCTGTCCGCTGCTCACTGGCGGAGTCGGTGGGCTAGGGGAGGTGACATTGCTTAAGCGACCTTCTCCACGCTGTGGTGAGTTTGGTGGAGGCATAGGAGGTGGGGGCATAGGAGGTGCAGTACAACTCCACTAGCTGTATAGGCTACCTGGTATGCAAGGTGGTTAGAAGCTCCGAGTCTATTTATAGAAAGGATGAGACTGGTTAAGCTCTCTCGCCCTCTCTCTCTCTCTCTCTGTGTGTCGCCACCATCATCACCGTCGTCATCATCCGATTAGGGAGGAATACACGGGGAGAGAAACACACAGAGACAGAGAGAGACAAGGTGAGTGTTAGAGAGGCAGAGCGAGAGACAGGGTGAACAATTACAGAGACACGGGGAGAGACACACAGAGAGAGACACACAGAGACACGGGGAGAGACACAGAGAGAGAGAGACAAGGTGAGTGTTAGAGAGGCAGAGCGAGAGACAGGGTGAACAATTACAGAGACACGGGGAGAGACACAGAGAGAGAGACACACAGAGACACGGGGAGAGACACACAGAGACACGGGGAGAGACACACAGAGACACGGGGAGAGAAACACACACACAGAGAGAGAGAGACAAGGTGAGTGTTAGAGAGGCAGAGCGAGAGACAGGGTGAGCAATTACAGAGACACGGGGAGAGACACAGAGAGAGAGACACAGAGACACGGGGAGAGACACAGAGAGAGAGAGACACACAGAGACACGGGGAGAGACACACAGAGACAATGTGAGACACAGAGACACGGGGAGAGACACACAGAGACACGGGGAGAGACACAGAGAGAGAGAGAGGCACATAGACACGGGGAGAGACACACAGAGACAATGTGATAGACAGAGACAAGGGGAGAGACACAGAGAGAGACACACAGAGACACGGGGAGAGACACAGAGAGAGAGAGACAAGGTGAGTGTTAGAGAGGCAGAGCGAGAGACAGGGTGAGCAATTACAGAGACACGGGGAGAGACACAGAGAGAAACACACAGAGACACGGGGAGAGACACACAGAGACAATGTGAGACACAGAGACACGGGGAGAGACACACAGAGACACGGGGAGAGACACAGAGAGAGAGAGAGAGGCACAGAGACACGGGGAGAGATACACAGAGACAATGTGAGAGACACAGACACGGGGAGAGACACAGAGAGAGACACACAGAGACACGGGGAGAGACACACAGAGACACGGGGAGAGACAGAGAGAGACAATGTGAGACACAGAGACAATGTGAGAGACAGAGACACGGGGAGAGACACACAGAGACACGGGGAGAGACACACAGAGACACGGGGAGAGACACACAGAGACACGGGAGAGACACACAGAGACACGGGGAGAGATACACAGAGACACAGATAGACGGGGAGAGATACACAGAGACACGGGGAGAGACACAGAGACAATGTGAGAGACACAGAGACACGGGGAGAGATACACAGAGACACGGGGAGAGACACACAGAGACACGGGTAGACACAGAGACACGGGGAGAGACACACAGAGACAGGGGGAGAGACACAGAGACACGGGGAGAGACACAGAGACACGGGGAGAGATACACAGAGACACAGGGAGAGACACACAGAGACACGGGGAGAGATACACAGGGACACGGGGAGAGACACAGAGACACGGGGAGACACAGAGACACGGGGAGAGACACACAGAGACACGGGGAGAGACACACAGAGACACGGGGAGAGACAAATGGAGACAAGGGGAGAGACACAGAGAGACGGGGAGAGACACACTGAGACACAGGGAAAAACACAGAGACAATGTGAGAGACACAGAGACACGGGGAGAGACACACAGAGACACGGGGAGAGACACACAAAGACACGGGGAGAGACACACAGAGACACGGGGAGAGACACAGAGACACGGGGAGACACAGAGACACGGGGAGATACACAGAGACACGGGGAGAGACACAGAGACACGGGGAGAGACACAGAGACACGGGGAGAGACACAGAGACACAGGGAGACACAGAGAGACACGGGGAGTGACACAAAGAGACACGGGGAGAGACACTGAGACACGGGGAGAGACACAGAGACACGGGGAGACACGGAGACAAGGGGAGAGACACAGAGAGACACGGGTAGACACACAGAGACACGGGGAGAGACACAGAGACACGGGGAGACACACAGAGACACGGGGAGAGACACACAGAGACACGAGGAGAGACACACAGAGACACATAGAGAGACACAGAGACACGTGGGAGAGACACAGAGACACATAGAGAGACACATAGAGACACGGGAGAGACACAGAGACAATGTGAGAGACACAGAGACACGGGGAGAGACACAGAGACACGGGGAGACACAGAGACACGGGGAGAGACAGAGAGTTTTGGGGAGAGAGACACAGAGACACCGGGAGAGACACAGAGACACGGGGAGAGACACAGAGACACGGGGAGAGACACACAGAGACACGGGGAGAGACACAGAGAGACACGGGGAGAGACACAGAGACACGGGGAGAGACACACAAAGACACGGGGAGAGACACAGACACACGGGGAGACACACAGAGACACGGGGAGAGACACACAGAGACACGTGGGAGAGACACACAGAGACACATAGAGAGACACATAGAGACACGGGAGAGACACAGAGACAATGTGAGAGACACAGAGACACGGGGAGAGACACAGATACACGGGGAGACACAGAGACACGGGGAGAGACAGAGAGTTTTGGGGAGAGAGACACAGAGACACCGGGAGAGACACACAGAGACACGGGGAGAGACACAGAGACACGGGGAGAGACACACAGAGACATGGGGAGAGACACACAGAGACACGGGGAGAGACAGATACACGGGGAGAGACACACAGAGACACGGGGAGAGACACACAGAGACACGGGGAGAGACACAGAGACACGGGGAGACACAGAGACACGGGGAGAGACACACAGAGACACGGGGAGAGACACAGAGACACGGGGAAAGACACACAGAGACACGGGGGAGAGACACAGAGAGACACGGGAAGAGACACACAGAGACACGGGTAGACACAGAGACACACGGGGAGACACACAGAGACACGGGGAGAGACACACAGAGACACGGGGAGAGACACATAGAGACACACGGGGAGACACACAGAGACACGGGGAGAGACACACAGAGACACGGGGAGAGACACACAGAGACACGGGGAGAGACACACAGAGACACGGGGAGAGACACAGAGGCACGGGGAGAGAGACAGAGGCACGGGGATACACAGAGACACGGGGAGAGACACAGAGAGACGGGGGGAAAGACACAGAGACACGGGGAGAGACGCAGAGACACAGGGAGAGACACACAGAGACACGGGGAGAGACAGAGACACGGTGAGAGACACACAGAGACACGGGGAGAGACACAGAGAGACGGGGGGAGAGACACACAGAGACACGGGGAGAGACACACAAAGACACGGGGAGAGACACACAGAGACACGGGGAGAGACACATAGACACGGGGAGAGACATACAGAGACACGGGGAGAGACACACAGAGACACGGAGACAGACACACAGAGACACGGGGAGAGACACAGAGACGCGGGGAGAGAAACAGAGAGACGGGGAGACACAGACACACGGGGAGAGACACACAGAGACACGGGGAGAGACACACAGAGACATGGGGAGAGACACACAGAGACACGGGGAGAGACACAGAGACACGGGGAGAGACACAGAGACACGGGGAGAGACACAGAGACACGGCGAGACACACAGAGACATGAGGAGACACAGAGAGACACTGGGAGAGACACATAGAGACACGGGGAGAGACACAGAGACAATGTGAGAGACACAGAGACACGGGGAGAGACACACAGAGACACGGGGAGAGACACAGAGACACGGGGAGAGACACAGAGACACGGGGAGAGACACAGAGACACAGGGAGACACAGAGAGACACGGGTAGAGACACACAGAGATACGGGGAGAGACACGGGGAGAGACACAGAGACACGGGGAGACACGGAGACACGGCGAGAGACACAGAGAGACACGGGGAGACACACAGAGACACGGGGAGAGACACAGAGACACGGGGAGACACAGAGACACGGGGAGAGAGACAGAGACAATGTGAGAGACACAGAGACACGGGGAGAGACACACAGAGACACGGGGAGAGACAGAGACACACGGGGAGACACACAGAGACACGGGGAGAGACACACAGAGACACGGGAGAGACACAGAGACAATGTGAGAGACACAGAGACACGGGGAGAGACACAGATACACGGGGATACACAGAGACACGGGGAGAGACAGAGAGTTTTGGGGAGAGAGACACAGAGACACCGGGAGAGACACACAGAGACACGGGGAGAGACACACAGAGACACGGGGAGAGACACACAGAGACACGGGGAGAGACACAGAGACACGGGGAGACACAGAGACACGGGGAGAGACACACAGAGACACGGGGAGAGACACAGAGACACGGGGAAAGACACACAGAGACACGGGGGAGAGACACAGAGAGACACGGGAAGAGACACACAGAGACACGGGTAGACACAGAGACACACGGGGAGACACACAGAGACACGGGGAGAGACACACAGAGACACGGGGAGAGACACATAGAGACACACGGGGAGACACACAGAGACACGGGGAGAGACACACAGAGACACGGGGAGAGACACACAGAGACACGGGGAGAGACACACAGAGACACAGGGAGAGACACAGAGGCACGGGGAGAGAGACAGAGGCACGGGGATACACAGATACACGGGGAGAGACACAGAGAGACGGGGGGAGAGACACACAGAGACACGGGGAGAGACACACAAAGACACGGGGAGAGACACAGAGAGACGGGGGGAGAGACACACAGAGACACGAGGAGAGACACACAGAGACACGGAGACAGACACACAGAGACACGGGGAGAGACACAGAGACACGGGGAGAGAAACAGAGAGACGGGGAGACACAGACACACGGGGAGAGACACACAGAGACACGGGGAGAGACACACAGAGACATGGGGAGAGACACACAGAGACACGGGGAGAGACACAGAGACACGGGGAGAGACACAGAGACACGGGGAGAGACACAGACACACGGGGAGACACACAGAGACATGAGGAGACACAGAGAGACACTGGGAGAGACACATAGAGACACGGGGAGAGACACAGAGACAATGTGAGAGACACAGAGACACGTGGAGAGACACACAGAGACACGGGGAGAGACACACAGAGACACGGGGAGAGACACAGAGACACGGGGAGAGACACAGAGACACAGGGAGACACAGAGAGACACGGGGAGAGACACACAGAGATACGGGGAGAGACACGGAGACACGGGAAGAGACACAGAGAGACGGGGAGACACGGAGACACGGGGAGAGACACAGAGAGACACGGGGAGACACACAGAGACACGGGGAGAGACACAGAGACACGGGGAGACACAGAGACACGGGGAGAGAGACAGAGACACGGGGAGAGACACAGAGACACAGGGAGACACAGAGAGACACGGGTAGAGACACACAGAGATACGGGGAGAGACACGGAGACACGGGGAGAGACACAGAGACACGGGGAGACACGGAGACACGGGGAGAGACACAGAGAGACACGGGGAGACACACAGAGACACGGGGAGAGACACAGAGACACGGGGAGACACAGAGACACGGGGAGAGAGACAGAGACAATGTGAGAGACACAGAGACACGGGGAGAGACACACAGAGACACGGGGAGAGACAGAGACACACGGGGAGACACACAGAGACACGGGGAGAGACACACAGATACACCGGGAGAGACACACAGAGACACATAGAGAGACACATAGAGACACGGGAGAGACACAGAGACAATGTGAGAGAAACACAGAGACACGGGGAGAGACACAGAGACACGGCGAGACACAGAGACACGGGGAGAGACAGAGAGTTTTGGGGAGAGAGACCCAGAGACACCGGGAGAGACACAGAGACACGGGGAGAGACACACAAAGACACGGGGAGAGACACACAGAGACACGGAGAGAGACACACAGAGACACGGGGAGAGACACAGAGACACGAGGAGAGACACACAAAGACACGGGGAGAGACACACAGAGACACGGGGAGAGACACAGATACACGAGGAGAGACACACAGAAACATGGGGAGAGACAAACCGAGACACGGGGAGAGACAGAGACACGGGGAGAGACACACAGAGACACGGGGAGAGACACACAGAGACACGGGGAGAGACACAGAGACACGGGGAGACACAGAGACACGGGGAGAGACACACAGAGACACGGGGAGAGACACACAGAGACACGGGGAGAGACAGAGAGACACGGGGAGAGACACAGAGACACGGAGAGAGACACAGAGACACAGTGAGACACAGAGAGACACTGGGAGAGACACACAGAGATACGGGGAGAGACACGGAGACACGGGGAGAGACACAGAGACACGGGGAGACACGGAGACACGGGGAGAGACACAGAGAGACACGGGGAGACACACAGAGACACGGGGAGAGACACAGAGACACGGGGAGACACAGAGACACGGGGAGAGAGACAGAGACAATGTGAGAGACACAGAGACACGGGGAGAGACACACAGAGACACGGGGAGAGACACAGAGACACACGGGGAGACACACAGAGACACGGGGAGAGACACACAGAGACACCGGGAGAGACACACAGAGACACATAGAGAGACACATAGAGACACGGGAGAGACACAGAGACAATGTGAGAGAAACACAGAGACACGGGGAGAGACACAGAGACACGGCGAGACACAGAGACACGGGGAGAGACAGAGAGTTTTGGGGAGAGAGACACAGAGACACCGGGAGAGACACAGAGACACGGGGAGAGACACACAAAGACACGGGGAGAGACACACAGAAACACGGGGAGAGACACACAGAGACACGGGGAGAGACACAGAGACACGAGGAGAGACACACAGAGACATGGGGAGAGACACACAGAGACACGGGGAGAGACAGAGACACGGGGAGAGACACACAGAGACACGGGGAGAGACACACAGAGACACGGGGAGAGACACAGAGACACGGGGAGACACGGAGACACGGGGAGAGACACAGAGAGACACGGGGAGACACACAGAGACACGGGGAGAGACACAGAGACACGGGGAGACACAGAGACACGGGGAGAGAGACAGAGACAATGTGAGAGACACAGAGACACGGGGAGAGACACACAGAGACACGGGGAGAGACACAGAGACACACGGGGAGACACACAGAGACACGGGGAGAGACACACAGAGACACCGGGAGAGACACACAGAGACACATAGAGAGACACATAGAGACACGGGAGAGACACAGAGACAATGTGAGAGAAACACAGAGACACGGGGAGAGACACAGAGACACGGCGAGACACAGAGACACGGGGAGAGACACACAGAGACACGGGGAGAGACACACAGAGACACAGGGAGAGACACACAGAGACACGGGGAGAGACACACAGAGACACGGGGGAGACACACAGAGACACGGGGGAGAGACACACAGAGACACGGGGAGAGACAGAGACACGGGGAGAGACACACAGAGACACGGGAGAGACACAGAGACAATGTGAGAGACACACAGAGACACGGGGAGAGACACAGAGACACGGGGAGAGACAAACAGAGACACGGGGAGAGACACACAGAGACACGGGGAGAGACACACAGAGACACGGGGAGAGACACACAGAGACACGCGGAGAGACACACAGAGACACGGGGAGAGACACACAGAGACACGGGGAGACACACAGAGATCGGGGAGACACACAGAGACACGGGGAGAGACACAGAGACACGGGGAGAGACACACAGACACGGGGAGAGACACAGAGACACGGGGAGAGACACACAGAGACACGGGGAGAGACACACAGAGACACGGGGAGAGACACACAGAGACACGGGGAGAAACACAGAGACTCGGGGAGACACACAGAGACACGGGGAGCGACACAGAGACACGGGGAGAGACACACAGAGACACGGGGAGAGACACAGACAGACACGGGGAGAGACACACAGAGACACGGGGAGACACACAGAGACACGGGGAGAGACACACAGACACACGGGGAGAGACAGAGACAATGTAAGAGACACAGAGACACGGGGAGAGACACACAGAGACACGGGGAGAGACACACAGAGACAGGGGAAGACACAGAGACACGGGGAGAGACACACAGAGACACGGGGAGAGACACAGAGACAATGTGAGAGACACAGAGACACGGGGAGAGACACACAGAGACACGGGGGAAGACACACAGAGACACGGGGACAGACACACAGAGACACGGTGAGAGACACACAGAGATACGTAGAGAGACACAGAGACAATGTGAGAGACACAGAGACACGGGGAGAGACACACAGAGACACAGGGAGCGATACACAGAGACACGGGAGAGAGACACAGAGAGACACGGTGAGAGACACACAGAGACACGGGGAGAGACACAGAGACACACGGGGAGAGACACACAGAGACACGGGGAGAGACACACAGAGTCACGGGGAGAGACACAGAGACACGGGGAGACACACAATGAGACGGGGAGAGACACACAGAGACACGGGAGAGACACACAGAGACACGTAGAGAGACACAGAGACACGGGAGAGACACAGAGACAATGTGAGAGACACAGAAACACGGGGACAGACACACAGAGACACGGGGAGACACACAGAGACACGGGGAGAGACACACAGAGACAAGGGGAGACACAGAGACCCGGGGAGAGACAGAGACACGGGGAGTAACACAGAGACACGGGGAGAGACACAGAGACACGGGGCGAGACACACAGAGACACGGGGAGAGACACAGAGACACGGGAGAGATACACAGAGACACGGGGAGAGACACAGAGACACGGGGAGAGACATACAGAGACACGGGGAGAGACACAGAGACACGGGGAGAGACACAGGGACACGGGGAGAGATACACAGAGGCACGGGGAGAGACACAAAGACACGGGGAGAGACAAACAGAGAGACAATGTGAGTGTGAGAGAAACACACAGAGAGACAAGGTACGTGTTAGAAAGACAGAGACACGGGAAGAGACACAGAGACACGGGGAGAGACACAGAGACACGGGGAGAGACACAGAGACACGGGGAGAGACACACCAAGACAATGTGAGACAGACAGAGACACGGGGAGAGACACACAGAGACACGGGGAGAGACACAGAGACACGGGGAGAGACACAGAGACACGGGGAGAGACACACAGAGCCACAGGGAGAGACACAGAGACACGGGGAGAGACACAGAGACACGGGGAGAGACACAGAGACAATGTGAGAGACACAGAGACACGGGGAGAGACACACAGAGACACGGGGAGAGACACACAGAGACACGTAGAGAGACACACAGAGACACGGGGAGAGATACACAGAGACACAGATAGACGGGGGGAGATACACAGAGACACGGGGAGAGACACAGAGACAATGTGAGAGACACAGAGACACGGGGAGAGATACACAGAGACACGGGGAGAGACACACAGAGACACGGGTAGACACAGAGACACGGGGAGAGACACACAGAGACAGGGGGAGAGACACAGAGACACGGGGAGAGACACAGAGACACGGGGAGAGATACACAGAGACACGGGTAGAGACACACAGAGACACGGGGAGAGACACACAGAGACACGGGGAGAGACACAGAGACACGGGGAGACACAGAGACACGGGGAGAGACACAGAGACACGGGGAGAGACACACAGAGACACGGGGAGAGACAGATGGAGACAAGGGGAGAGACACAGAGAGACGGGGAGAGACACACAGAGACACGGGGAAAGACACAGAGACAATGTGAGAGACACAGAGACACGGGGAGAGACACACAGAGACACGGGGAGAGACACAGAGACACAGGGAGACACAGAGAGACACGGGGAGAGACACAAAAAGACACGGGTAGACACACAGAGACACGGGGAGAGACACAGAGACACGGGGAGACATAAAGACACGGGGAGAGAGACAGAGACAATGTGAGAGACACAGAGACACGGGGAGAGACACACAGAGACACGGGGAGAGACACAGAGACACACGGTGAGACACACAGAGACACGGGGAGAGACACACAGAGACACGAGGAGAGACACACAGAGACACATAGAGAGACACATAGAGACACGGGAGAGACATAGAGACAATGTGAGAGACACACAGAGACACGGGGAGAGACACAGAGACACGGGGAGACACAGAGACACGGGGAGAGACAGAGAGTTTTGGGGAGAGAGACACAGAGACACCGGGAGAGACACACAGAGACACGGGGAGAGACACAGAGACACGGGGAGAGATACACAGAGACACGGGGAGAGACACAGACACACGGGGAGACACACAGAGACACGGGGAGAGACACACAGAGACACGTGGGAGAGACACACAGAGACACATAGAGAGACACAGAGACACGGGGAGAGACACACAGAGACACGGGGAGAGACAGATGGAGACAAGGGGAGAGACACAGAGAGACGGGGAGAGACACACAGAGACACGGGGAAAGACACAGAGACAATGTGAGAGACACAGAGACACGGGGAGAGACACACAGAGACACGGGGAGAGACACAGAGACACAGGGAGACACAGAGAGACACGGGGAGAGACACAAAAAGACACGGGTAGACACACAGAGACACGGGGAGAGACACAGAGACACGGGGAGACATAAAGACACGGGGAGAGAGACAGAGACAATGTGAGAGACACAGAGACACGGGGAGAGACACACAGAGACACGGGGAGAGACACAGAGACACACGGTGAGACACAGAGACACGGGGAGAGACACACAGAGACACGAGGAGAGACACACAGAGACACATAGAGAGACACATAGAGACACGGGAGAGACACAGAGACAATGTGAGAGACACACAGAGACACGGGGAGAGACACAGAGACACGGGGAGACACAGAGACACGGGGAGAGACAGAGAGTTTTGGGGAGAGAGACACAGAGACACCGGGAGAGACACACAGAGACACGGGGAGAGACACAGAGACACGGGGAGAGACACACAGAGACACGGGGAGAGACACAGACACACGGGGAGACACACAGAGACACGGGGAGAGACACACAGAGACACGTGGGAGAGACACACAGAGACACATAGAGAGACACATAGAGACACGGGAGAGACACAGAGACAATGTGAGAGACACAGAGACACGGGGAGAGACACGGGGAGACACAGAGACACGGGGAGAGACAGAGAGTTTTGGGGAGAGAGACACAGAGACACCGGGAGAGACACACAGAGACACGGGGAGAGACACAGAGACACGGGGAGAGACACACAGAGACATGGGGAGAGACACACAGAGACACGGGGAGAGACAGATACACGGGGAGAGACACACAGAGACACGGGGAGAGACACACAGAGACACGGGGAGAGACACAGAGACACGGGGAGACACAGAGACACGGGGAGAGACACACAGAGACACGGGGAGAGACACAGAGACACGGGGAGAGACACACAGAGACACGGGGAGAGACACATAGAGACACACGGGGAGACACACAGAGACACGGGGAGAGACACACAGAGACACGGCGAGAGACACATAGAGACACACGGGGAGACACACAGAGACACGGGGAGAGACACACAGAGACACGGGGAGAGACACACAGAGACACGGGGAGAGACACACAGAGACACGGGGAGAGACACAGAGGCACGGGGAGAGAGACAGAGGCACGGGGATACACAGAGACACGGGGAGAGACACAGAGAGACGGGGGGAAAGACACAGAGATACGGGGAGAGACGCAGAGACACAGGGAGAGACACACAGAGACACGGAGAGAGACAGAGACACGGGGAGAGACACACAGAGACACGGGGAGAGACACAGAGAGACGGGGGGAGAGACACACAGAGACACGGGGAGAGACACACAAAGACACGGGGAGAGACACACAGAGACACGGGGAGAGACACATAGACACGGGGAGAGACACACAGAGACACGAGGAGAGACACACAGAGACACGGAGACAGACACACAGAGACACGGGGAGAGACACAGAGACACGGGGAGAGAAACAGAGAGACGGGGAGACACAGACACACGGGGAGAGACACACAGAGACACGGAGAGAGACACACAGAGACATGGGGAGAGACACACAGAGACACGGGGAGAGACACAGAGACACGGGGAGAGACACAGAGACACGGGGAGAGACACAGACACGGGGAGACACACAGAGACATGAGGAGACACAGAGAGACACTGGGAGAGACACATAGAGACACGGGGAGAGACACATAGAGACAATGTGAGAGACACAGAGACACGTGGAGAGACACACAGAGACACGGGGAGAGACACACAGAGACACGGGGAGAGACACAGAGACACGGGGAGAGACACAGATACACGGGGAGAGACACAGAAACACAGGGAGAGACAGAGAGTTTTGGGGAGAGAGACACAGAGACACCGGGAGAGACACACAGAGACACGGGGAGAGACACAGAGACACGGGGAGAGACACACAGAGACACGGGGAGAAACACAGACACACGGGGAGACACACAGAGACACGGGGAGAGACACACAGAGACACGTGGGAGAGACACACAGAGACACATAGAGAGACACATAGAGACACGGGAGAGACACAGAGACAATGTGAGAGACACAGAGACACGGGGAGAGACACAGAGACACGGGGAGACACAGAGACACGGGGAGAGACAGAGAGTTTTGGGGAGAGAGACACAGAGACACCGGGAGAGACACACATAGACACGGGGAGAGACACAGAGACACGGGGAGAGACACACAGAGACATGGGGAGAGACACACAGAGACACGGGGAGAGACAGATACACGGGGAGAGACACACAGAGACAAGGGGAGAGACACACAGAGACACGGGGAGAGACACAGAGACACGGGGAGACACAGACACACGGGGAGAGACACACAGAGACACGGGGAGAGACACAGAGACACGGGGAAAGACACACAGAGACACGGGGGAGAGACACAGAGAGACACGGGAAGAGACACACAGAGACACGGGTAGACACAGAGACACACGGGGAGACACACAGAGACACGGGGAGAGACACACAGAGACACGGGGAGAGACACATAGAGACACACGGGGAGACACACAGAGACACGGGGAGAGACACACAGAGACACGGGGAGAGACACACAGAGACACGGGGAGAGACACACAGAGACACGGGGAGAGACACAGAGGCACGGCGAGAGAGACAGAGGCACGGGGATACACAGAGACACGGGGAGAGACACAGCGAGACGGGGGGAAAGACACAGAGACACGGGGAGAGACGCAGAGACACAGGGAGAGACACACAGAGACACGGGGAGAGACAGAGACACGGGGAGAGACACACAGAGACACGGAGAGACACAGAGAGACGGGGGGAGAGACACACAGAGACACGGGGAGAGACACACAAAGACACGGGGAGAGACACACAGAGACACGGGGAGAGACACATAGACACGGGGAGAGACACACAGAGACACGAGGAGAGACACACAGAGACACGGAGACAGACACACAGAGACACGGGGAGAGACACAGAGACACGGGGAGAGAAACAGAGAGACGGGGAGACACAGACACACGGGGAGAGACACACAGAGACACGGGGAGAGACACACAGAGACATGGGGAGAGACACACAGAGACACGGGGAGAGACACAGAGACACGGGGAGAGACACAGAGACACGGGGAGAGACACAGACACACGGGGAGACACACAGAGACATGAGGAGACACAGAGAGACACTGGGAGAGACACATAGAGACACGGGGAGAGACACAGAGACAATGTGAGAGACACAGAGACACGTGGAGAGACACACAGAGACACGGGGAGAGACACACAGAGACACGGGGAGAGACACAGAGACACGGGGAGAGACACAGAGACACAGGGAGACACAGAGAGACACGGGGAGAGACACACAGAGATACGGGGAGAGACACGGAGACACGGGAAGAGACACAGAGACACGGGGAGACACGGAGACACGGGGAGAGACACAGAGAGACACGGGGAGACACACAGAGACACGGGGAGAGACACAGAGACACGGGGAGACACAGAGACACGGGGAGAGAGACAGAGACATTGTGAGAGACACAGAGACACGGGGAGAGACACACAGAGACACGGGGAGAGACACAGAGACACACGGGGAGACACACAGAGACACGGGGAGAGACACACAGAGACACCGGGAGAGACACACAGAGACACATAGAGAGACACATAGAGACACGGGAGAGACACAGAGACAATGTGAGAGAAACACAGAGACACGGGGAAAGACACAGAGACACGGCGAGACACAGAGACACGGGGAGAGACAGAGAGTTTTGGGGAGAGAGACACAGAGACACGGGGAGAGACACAGAGACACGGGGAGAGACACAGAGACACGGGGAGAGACACAGAGACACAGGGAGACACAGAGAGACACGGGGAGAGACACAAAGAGACACGGGGAGAGACACTGAGACACGGGGAGAGACACAGAGACACGGGGAGACACGGAGACAAGGGGAGAGACACAGAGAGACACGGGTAGACACACAGAGACACGGGGAGAGACACAGAGACACGGGGAGACACAAAGACACGGGGAGAGAGACAGAGACAATGTGAGAGACACAGAGACATGGGGAGAGACACACAGAGACACGGGGAGAGACACAGAGACACACGGTGAGACACACAGAGACACGGGGAGAGACACACAGAGACACGAGGAGAGAAACACAGAGACACATAGAGAGACACATAGAGACACGGGAGAGACACAGAGACAATGTGAGAGACACAGAGACACGGGGAGACACAGAGACACGGGGAGAGACAGAGAGTTTTGGGGAGAGAGACACAGAGACACCGGGAGAGACACACAGAGACACGGGGAGAGACACAGAGACACGGGGAGAGACACACAGAGACACGGGGAGAGACACAGACACACGGGGAGACACACAGAGACACGGGGAGAGACACACAGAGACACGTGGGAGAGACACACAGAGACACATAGAGAGACACATAGAGACACGGGAGAGACACAGAGACAATGTGAGAGACACAGAGACACGGGGAGAGACACAGAGACACGGGGAGACACAGAGACACGGGGAGAGACAGAGAGTTTTGGGGAGAGAGACACAGAGACACCGGGAGAGACACACAGAGACACGGGGAGAGACAGATACACGGGGAGAGACACACAGAGACACGGGGAGAGACACACAGAGACACGGGGAGAGACACAGAGACACGGGGAGAGACACAGAGACACGGGGAGACACAGAGACACGGGGAGAGACACACAGAGACACGGGGAGAGACACAGGGAAAGACACACAGAGACACGGGGGAGAGACACAGAGAGACACGGGAAGAGACACATAGAGACACGGGTAGACACAGAGACACACGGGGAGACACACAGAGACAGGGGGGGAGAGACACACAGAGACACGGGGAGAGACACATAGAGACACACGGGGAGACACACAGAGACACGGGGAGAGACACACAGAGACACGGGGAGAGACACACAGAGACACGGGGAGAGACACACAGAGACACGGGGAGAGACACAGAGGCACGGGGAGAGAGACAGAGGCACGGGGATACACAGAGACACGGGTAGAGACACAGAGAGACGGGGGGAAAGACACAGAGACACGGGGAGAGACGCAGAGACACAGGGAGAGACACACAGAGACACGGGGAGAGACAGAGACACGGGGAGAGACACACAGAGACACGGGGAGAGACACAGAGAGACGGGGGGAGAGACACACAGAGACACGGGGAGAGACACACAAAGACACGGGGAGAGACACACAGAGACACGGGGAGAGACACATAGACACGGGGAGAGACACACAGAGACACGAGGAGAGACACACAGAGACACGGAGACAGACACACAGAGACACGGGGAGAGACACAGAGACACGGGGAGAGAAACAGAGAGACGGGGAGACACAGACACACGGGGAGAGACACACAGAGACACGGGGAGAGACACACAGAGACATGGGGAGAGACACACAGAGACACGGGGAGAGACACAGAGACACGGGGAGAGACACAGAGACACGGGGAGAGACACAGACACACGGGGAGACACACAGAGACATGAGGAGACACAGAGAGACACTGGGAGAGACACATAGAGACACGGGGAGAGACACAGAGACAATGTGAGAGACACAGAGACACGTGGAGAGACACACAGAGACACGGGGAGAGACACACAGAGACACGGGGAGAGACACAGAGACACGGGGAGAGACACAGAGACACGGGGAGAGACACAGAGACACAGGCAGACACAGAGAGACACGGGGAGAGACACACAGAGATACGGGGAGAGACACGGAGACACGGGAAGAGACACAGAGACACGGGGAGACACGGAGACACGGGGAGAGACATAGAGAGACACGGGGAGACACACAGAGACACGGGGAGAGACACAGAGACACGGGGAGACACAGAGACACGGGGAGAGAGACAGAGACATTTTGAGAGACACAGAGACATGGGGAGAGACACACAGAGACACGGGGAGAGACACAGAGACACACGGGGAGACACACAGAGACACGGGGAGAGACACACAGAGACACCGGGAGAGACACACAGAGACACATAGAGAGACACATAGAGACACGGGAGAGACACAGAGACAATGTGAGAGAAACACAGAGATACAGGGAGAGACACAGAGACACGGCGAGACACAGAGACACGGGGAGAGACAGAGAGTTTTGGGGAGAGAGACACAGAGACACCGGGAGAGACACAGAGACACGGGGAGAGACACACAAAGACACGGGGAGAGACACACATAAACACGGGGAGAGACACACAGAGACACGGGGAGAGACACAGAGACACGAGTAGAGACACACAGAGACATGGGGAGAGACACACAGAGACACGGGGAGAGACAGAGACACGGGGAGAGACACACAGAGACACGGGCAGAGACACACAGAGACACGAGGAGAGACACAGAGACACGGGGAGACACAGAGACACGGGGAGAGACACACAGAGACACGGGGAGAGACACACAGAGACACGGGGAGAGACACACAGAGACACAGGGAGAGACACACAGAGACACGGGGAGAGACACACAGAGACACGGGGGAGACACACAGAGACACGGGGGAGAGACACACAGAGACACGGGGAGAGACAGAGACACGGGGAGAGACACAGAGACAAGGGGAGAGACACACAGAGACACGGGGAGAGACACACAGAGACACGGGGAGAGACACAGAGACACGGGGAGAAACACAGAGACTCGGGGAGACACACAGAGACACGGGGAGCGACACAGAGACACGGGGAGAGACACACAGAGACACGGGGAGAAACACAGAGAGACACGGGGAGAGACACACAGAGACACGGGGAGACACACAGAGACACGGGGAGAGACACACAGAGACACGGGGAGAGACACAGAGACACGGGGAGAGACACACAGAGACACGGGGAGAGACACACAGAGACAGGGGAAGACACAGAGACACGGGGAGAGACATAGAGACACGGGGAGAGACACAGAGACAATGTGAGAGACACAGAGACACGGGGAGAGACACACAGAGACACGGGGAGAGACACACAGAGACACGGGGGAAGACACATAGAGACACGGGGACAGACACACAGAGATACGTAGAGAGACACAGAGACACGGGAGAGACACAGAGACAATGTGATAGACACAGATACACGGGGAGAGACACACAGAGACACAGGGAGCGATACACAGATACACGGGAGAGAGACACAGAGAGACACGGTGAGAGACACACAGATCACGGGGAGAGACACAGAGACACACGGGGAGAGACACACAGAGACACGGGGAGAGACACACAGAGACACGGGGAGAGACACAGAGACACGGGGAGACACACAATGAGACGGGGAGAGACACACAGAGACACGGGAGAGACACACAGAGACACGTAGAGAGACACAGAGACACGGGAGAGACACAGAGACAATGTGAGAGACACAGAAACACGGGGACAGACACACAGAGACACGGGGAGACACACAGAGACACGGGGAGAGACACACAGAGACACGGGGAGACACACAGAGACCCGGGGAGAGACAGAGACACGGGGAGTAACACAGAGACACGGGGAGAGACACAGAGACACGGGGAGAGACACACAGAGACACGGGGAGAGACACAGAGACACGGGGACAGATACACAGAGACACGGGGAGAGACACAGAGACACGGGGAGAGACACACAGAGACACGGGGAGAGACACAGAGACACGGGGAGAGACACAGGGACACGGGGAGAGATACACAGAGACACGGGGAGAGACACAAAGACACGGGGAGAGACACACAGAGACAATGTGAGACAGACAGAGACACGGGGAGAGACACACAGAGACACGGGGAGAGACACAGAGACACGGGGAGAGACACAGAGACACGGGGAGAGACACACAGAGCCACGGGGAGAGACACACAGAGACACGGGGAGAGACAGATGGAGACAAGGGGAGAGACACAGAGAGACGGGGAGAGACACACAGAGACACGGGGAAAGACACAGAGACACGGGGAGAGACACACAGAGCCACGGGGAGAGACACACAGAGACACGGGGAGAGACAGATGGAGACAAGGGGAGAGACAGAGAGACGGGGAGAGACAAACAGAGACACGGGGAAAGACACAGAGACAATGTGAGAGACACAGAGACACGGGGAGAGACACAGAGACACGGGGAGAGACACACAGAGACACGGGGAGAGACACACAGAGACACGGGGAGAGACACAGAGACACGGGGAGACACAGAGACACGGGGAGATACACAGAGACACGGGGAGAGACACACAGAGACACGGGGAGAGACACACAGAGACACGGGGAGAGACACAGAGACACGGGGAGACACAGAGACACGGGGAGATACACAGAGACACGGGGAGAGACACAGAGACACGGGGAGAGACACAGAGACACGGGGAGAGACACAGAGACACAGGGAGACACAGAGAGACACGGGGAGAGACACAAAGAGACACGGGGAGAGACACTGAGACACGGGGAGAGACACAGAGACACGGGGAGACACGGAGACAAGGGGAGAGACACAGAGAGACACGGGTAGACACACAGAGACACGGGGAGAGACACAGAGACACGGGAGACACAAAGACACGGGGAGAGAGACAGAGACAATGTGAGAGACACAGAGACACGGGGAGAGACACAGAGACACACGGGGAGACACACAGAGACACGGGGAGAGACACAGAGACACGAGGAGAGACACACAGAGACACATAGAGAGACACATAGAGACACGGGAGAGACACAGAGACAATGTGAGAGACACAGAGACACGGGGAGAGACACAGAGACACGGGGAGACACAGAGACACGGGGAGAGACACACAGAGACATGGAGAGAGACACACAGAGACACGGGGAGAGACAGATACACGGGGAGAGACACACAGAGACACGGGGAGAGACACACAGAGATACGGGGAGAGACACAGAGACACGGGGAGACACAGAGACACGGGGAGAGACACACAGAGACACGGGGAGAGACACAGAGACACGGGGAAAGACACACAGAGACACGGGGGAGAGACACAGAGAGACACGGGAAGAGACACACAGAGACACGGGTAGACACAGAGACACACGGGGAGACACACAGAGACACGGGGAGAGACACACAGAGACACGGGGAGAGACACACAGAGACACGGGGAGAGACACACAGAGACACGGGGAGAGACACACAGAGACACGGGGAGAGACACAGAGACACAGGGAGACACAGAGACACGGGGAGAGACACACAAAGACACGGGGAGAGACACAGAGACACGGGGAAAGACACACAGAGACACGGGGGAGAGACACAGAGAGACACGGGAAGAGACACACAGAGACACGGGTAGACACAGAGACACACGGGGAGACACACAGAGACACGGGGAGAGACACACAGAGACACGGGGAGAGACACACAGAGACACACGGGGAGACACACAGAGACACGGGGAAAGACACACAGAGACACGGGGAGAGACACACAGAGACACGGGGAGAGACACACAGAGACACGGGGAGAGACACAGAGGCACGGGGAGAGAGACAGAGGCACGGGGATACACAGAGACACGGGGAGAGACAGAGAGATACGGGGGGAAAGACACAGAGACACGGGGAGAGACGCAGAGACACAGGGAGAGACACACAGAGACACGGGGAGAGACAGAGACACGGGGAGAGACACACAGAGACACGGGGAGAGACACAGAGAGACGGGGGGAGAGACACACAGAGACACGGGGAGAGACACATAAAGACACGGGGAGAGACACACAGAGACACGGGGAGAGACAGATACACGGGGAGAGACACACAGAGACACGGGGAGAGACACACAGAGACACGGGGAGAGACACAGAGACACGGGGAGACACAGAGACACGGGGAGAGACACACAGAGACACGGGGAGAGACACAGAGACACGGGGAAAGACACACAGAGACACGGGGGAGAGACACAGAGAGACACGGGAAGAGACACACAGAGACACGGGTAGACACAGAGACACACGGGGAGACACACAGAGACACGGGGAGAGACACACAGAGACACGGGGAGAGACACACAGAGACACGGGGAGAGACACACAGAGACACGGGGAGAGACACAGAGACACGGGGAGACACAGAGACACGGGGAGAGACACACAGAGACACGGGGAGAGACACAGAGACACGGGGAAAGACACACAGAGACACGGGGGAGAGACACAGAGAGACACGGGAAGAGACACACAGAGACACGGGTAGACACAGAGACACACGGGGAGACACACAGAGACACGGGGAGAGACACACAGAGACACGTGGAGAGACACACAGAGACACACGGGGAGACACACAGAGACACGGGGAGAGACACACAGAGACACGGGGAGAGACACACAGAGACACGGGGAGAGACACACAGAGACACGGGGAGAGACACAGAGGCACGGGGAGAGAGACAGAGGCACGGGGATACACAGAGACACGGGGAGAGACAGAGCGATACGGGGGGAAAGACACAGAGACACGGGGAGAGACGCAGAGACACAGGGAGAGACACACAGAGACACGGGGAGAGACAGAGACACGGGGAGAGACACACAGAGACACGGGGAGAGACACAGAGAGACGGGGGGAGAGACACACAGAGACACGGGGAGAGACACACAAAGACACGGGGAGAGACACACAGAGACACGGGGAGAGACACATAGACACGGGGAGAGACACACAGAGACGGGGAGAGACACACAGAGACACGAAGACAGACACACAGAGACACGGGGAGAGACACAGAGACACGGGGAGAGAAACAGAGAGAAGGGGAGACACAGACACACGGGGAGAGACACACAGAGACACGGGGAGAGACACACAGAGACATGGGGAGAGACACACAGAGACACGGGGAGAGACACAGAGACACGGGGAGAGACACAGAGACACGGGGAGAGACACAGAGACACGGGGAGACACACAGAGACATGAGGAGACACAGAGAGACACTGGGAGAGACACATAGAGACACGGGGAGAGACACAGAGACAATGTGAGAGACACAGAGACACGTGGAGAGACACACAGAGACACGGGGAGAGACACACAGAGACACGGGGAGAGACACAGAGACAGGGGGAGAGACACAGAGACACGGGGAGATACACAGAGACACAGGGAGACACAGAGAGACACGGGGAGAGACACACAGAGATACGGGGAGAGACACGGAGACACGGGGAGAGACACAGAGACACGAGGAGACACGGAGACACGGGGAGAGACACAGAGAGACACGGGGAGACACACAGAGACACGGGGAGAGGCACAGAGACAATGTGAGAGACACAGAGACACGGGGAGAGACACACAGAGACACGGGGAGAGACACACAGAGACAGGTGAAGACACAGAGACACGGGGAGAGACACACAGAGACACGGGGAGAGACACAGAGACAATGTGAGAGACACAGAGACACGGGGAGAGACACACAGAGACACGGGAGAGACACAGAGCCAATGTGAGAGACACAGAGACACGGGGAGAGACACACAGAGACACAGGGAGCGATACACAGAGACACGGGAGAGAGACACAGAGAGACACGGGGAGACACACAGTCACGGGGAGAGACACACAGAGACACGGGGAGAGACACAGAGACACGGGGAGACACACAATGAGACGGGGAGAGACACACAGAGACACGGGAGAGACACACAGAGACACGTAGAGAGACACAGAGACACGGGAGAGACACAGAGACAATGTGAGAGACACAGAAACACGGGGACAGACACACAGAGACACGGGGAGACACACAGAGACACGGGAAGAGACACACAGAGACACGGGGAGACACACAGAGACCCGGGGAGAGAGACAGAGACAATGTGAGAGACATAGAGACACGGGGAGAGACACACAGAGACACCGGGAGAGACACACAGAGACACATAGAGATACAGATAGAGACACGGGAGAGACACAGAGACAATGTGAGAGAAACACAGAGACACGGGGAGAGACACAGAGACACGGCGAGACACAGAGACACGGGGAGAGACAGAGAGTTTTGGGGAGAGAGACACAGAGACACCGGGAGAGACACGGGGAGAGACACACAAAGACACGGGGAGAGACACACAGAAACACGGGGAGAGACACACAGAGACACGGGGAGAGACACAGAGACACGAGGAGAGACACACAGAGACATGGGGAGAGACACACAGAGACACGGGGAGAGACAGAGACACGGGGAGAGACACACAGAGACACGGGGAGAGACACACAGAGACACGGGGAGAGACACAGAGACACGGGGAGACACAGAGACAAGGGGAGAGACACACAGAGACACGGGGAGAGACACACAGAGACACGGGGAGAGACACAAAGAGACACAGGGAGAGACACACAGAGACACGGGGAGAGACACACAGAGACACGGGGGAGACACACAGAGACACGGGGGAGAGACACACAGAGACACGGGGAGAGACAGAGACACGGGGAGAGACACACAGAGACACGGGAGAGACACAGAGACAATGTGAGAGACACACAGAGACACGGGGAGAGACACAGAGACACGGGGAGAGACAAACAGAGACACGGGGAGAGACACTCAGAGACACGGGGAGAGACACACAGAGACACGGGGAGAGACACACAGAGACACGCGGAGAGACACACAGAGACACGGGGAGAGACACACAGAGACACGGGGAGACACACAGAGATCGGGGAGACACACAGAGACACGGGGAGAGACACAGAGACACGGGGAGAGACACACAGAGACACGGGGAGAGACACAGTGACACGGGGAGAGACACACAGAGACACGGGGAGAGACACACAGAGACACGGGGAGAGACACACAGAGACATGGGGAGAAACACAGAGACTCGGGGAGACACACAGAGACACGGGGAGCGACACAGAGACACGGGGAGAGACACACAGAGACACGGGGAGAGACACAGAGAGACACGGGGAGAGACACACAGAGACACGGGGAGACACACAGAGACTCGGGGAGAGACACACAGAGACACGGGGAGAGACACAGAGACAATGTGAGAGACACAGAGACACGGGGAGAGACACACAGAGACACGGGGAGAGACACACAGAGACAGGGGAAGACACAGAGACACGGGGAGAGACACACAGAGACACGGGGAGAGACACAGAGACAATGTGAGAGACACAGAGACACGGGGAGAGACACACAGAGACACGGGAGAGACACAGAGCCAATGTGAGAGACACAGAGACACGGGGAGAGACACACAGAGACACAGAGACACGGGGAGAGACAAACAGAGACACGGGGAGAGACACTCAGAGACACGGGGAGAGACACACAGAGACACGGGGAGAGACACACAGAGACACGCGGAGAGACACACAGAGACACGGGGAGAGACACACAGAGACACGGGGAGACACACAGAGATCGGGGAGACACACAGAGACACGGGGAGAGACACAGAGACACGGGGAGAGACACACAGAGACACGGGGAGAGACACAGTGACACGGGGAGAGACACACAGAGACACGGGGAGAGACACACAGAGACACGGGGAGAGACACACAGAGACATGGGGAGAAACACAGAGACTCGGGGAGACACACAGAGACACGGGGAGCGACACAGAGACACGGGGAGAGACACACAGAGACACGGGGAGAGACACAGAGAGACACGGGGAGAGACACACAGAGACACGGGGAGACACACAGAGACTCGGGGAGAGACACACAGAGACACGGGGAGAGACACAGAGACAATGTGAGAGACACAGAGACACGGGGAGAGACACACAGAGACACGGGGAGAGACACACAGAGACAGGGGAAGACACAGAGACACGGGGAGAGACACACAGAGACACGGGGAGAGACACAGAGACAATGTGAGAGACACAGAGACACGGGGAGAGACACACAGAGACACGGGAGAGACACAGAGCCAATGTGAGAGACACAGAGACACGGGGAGAGACACACAGAGACACAGGGAGCGATACACAGAGACACGGGAGAGAGACACAGAGAGACACGGTGAGAGACACACAGAGACACGGGGAGAGACACAGAGACACACGGGGAGAGACACACAGAGTCACGGGGAGAGACACACAGAGACACGGGGAGAGACACAGAGACACGGGGAGACACACAATGAGACGGGGAGAGACACATAGAGACACGGGAGAGACACACAGAGACACGTAGAGAGACACAGAGACACGGGAGAGACACAGAGACAATGTGAGAGACACAGAAACACGGGGACAGACACACAGAGACACGGGGAGACACACAGAGACACGGGGAGAGACACACAGAGACACGGGGAGACACACAGAGACCCGGGGAGAGACAGAGACACGGGGAGTAACACAGATACACGGGGAGAGACACAGAGACACGGGGAGAGACACACAGAGACACGGGGAGAGACACAGAGACACGGGGAGAGATACACAGAGACACGGGGAGAGACACAGAGACACGGGGAGAGACACACAGAGACACGGGGAGAGACACAGAGACACGGGGAGAGACACAGGGACACGGGGAGAGATACACAGAGACACTGGGAGAGACACAAAGACACGGGGAGAGACAAACAGAGAGACAATGTGAGTGTGAGAGAAACACACAGAGAGACAAGGTACGTGTTAGAAAGACAGAGACACGGTAAGAGACACAGAGACACGGGGAGAGACACAGAGACACGGGCGAAGACACAGAGACACGGGGAGAGACACAGAGACAATGTGAGACACACAGAGACACGGGGAGAGACACACAGAGACACGGGGAGAGACACAGAGACACGGGGAGAGACACAGAGACACGGGAAGAGACACACAAGAGACACGGTGAGAGACACAGAGACACGGGGAGAGACACAGAGACAATGTGAGAGACACAGAGACACGGGGAGAGACACACAGAGACACGGGGAGAGACACACAGAGAGACAAGGTACGTGTTAGAGAGACAGAGAGAGAGAGAGACGAGTTGAGAGAGAGAGAGATATGGAGACAGAGAGAGAGAGACCCACAGGGACACAGTGAGAGAGAGACATACATAGATAGACAGTGGCAGAGAGAGACACGACACGGTCATACACGGAGACACACAGATATAGAAAGTGAGCCACAGAGACGTAGAGAGACATACAGACGGAGACACAGACTGAGACAGAGAAGCACAGAGAGACAGAGAGAGAGAGAAACACAGAGAGACTGGGACAGAGAGACACAGAGAGACACAGAGAGAGAGAGACACAGAGAGACTGAGACAGAGAGACTGAGACAGAGAGACTGAGACAGAGAGACTGAGACTGAGAGACTGAGACAGACTGAGACAGAGAGACTGAGACAGAGAGACTGAGACAGAGAGATTGAGACAGAGAGATTGAGACAGACTGAGACAGAGAGACTGAGACAGAGACACAGAGAAACACGACAGGGAAAGACAGAGAGAGACAGAGAGAGGAACACAGAGAGACACAGAGAGAAAGACACACAGAGAGACTGAGACAGAGAGACTGAGACAGAGAGACGCAGAGAGACACATCAGTGAAACACAGAGAGACACAGAGAGAGACACACAGAGAGACTGAGACAGAGAGACACAAACAGAGAGACACAGAGAGAGACAGAGAGAGAGAAACACAGAGAGACTGGTACAGAGAGACACTGAAAGACACAGCGAGAGAGACACACAGAGAGACTGAGACAGAGAGACACAAACAGAGAGACACAGAGAGAGACAGAGAGAGAGAAACACAGAGAGACTGGTACAGAGAGACACTGAAAGACACAGCGAGAGAGACACACAGAGAGACTGAGACAGAGAGACTGAGACAGAGTGACTGAGACAGAGAGACTGAGAGACACGACAGATAAACACAGAGAGACACAGAGAGAGAGACACACAGAGTGGCTGAGACAGAGAGACTGAGACAGAGAGACTGAGACAGAGAGACGCAGAGAGACACATCAGTGAAACACAGAGAGACACAGAGAGAGAGACACACAGAGAGACTGAGACAGAGAGACTGAGACAGAGAGACGCAGAGAGACACATCAGTGAAACACAGAGAGACACAGAGAGAGAGACACACAGAGAGACTGAGACAGAGAGACTGAGACAGAGAGACACAAACAGAGAGACACAGAGAGAGACAGAGAGAGAGAAACACAGAGAGACTGGTACAGAGAGACACTGAAAGACACAGCGAGAGAGACACACAGAGAGACTGAGACAGAGAGACTGAGACAGAGTGACTGAGACAGAGAGACTGAGAGACACGACAGATAAACACAGAGAGACACAGAGAGAGAGACACACAGAGTGGCTGAGACAGAGAGACTGAGACAGAGAGACTGAGACAGAGAGACGCAGAGAGACACATCAGTGAAACACAGAGAGACACAGAGAGAGACACACACAGAGAGACACAGAGAGAGACACACAGAGAGAGACACACAGAGAGACTGAGACAGAGAGACTGAGAGAGAGAAACCCAGAGAGACACAGAGAGAAAGACACACAGAGAAACTGAGACAGAGAAACAGAGAGACACGACAGTTAAACACAGAGAGACACAGAGAGAGAGAGACAGAGAGACAGAGAGACTGAGACAGAGAGACACGACAGTTAAACACAGAGAGACACAGACAAAGAGAGAAACACAGAGAGACTGAGACAGAGAAACACAGAGAGACAGACAAAGAGGGAAACACAGAGAGACACGGAGAGACAGACACACACAGAGAGACTGAGACAGAGAAACTGAGACAGGGAAACAGAGAGACACGACAGTTAAACACAAAGAGACAGTGAGAGAGAGAGAGAGACACACACAGAGAGACTGAGACAGAGAGAGAGAAACAGAGATACACAGAGAGACAGACAAAGAGGGAAACACAGAGAGACACAGAGAGAGACACACACAGAGAGACTGAGACAGAGCGACTGAGACACAGAAACAGAGAGAGAGACACAGAGAGAGAGAAACAGAGATACACAGAGAGACTGAGACAGAGAGACTGAGACAGAGAGACTGAGACTGAGAGACTGAGACAGAGAGACTGAGACAGAGAGACTGAGACAGAGAGACTGAGACAGAGAGACTGAGACAGAGAGACTGAGACAGAGAGACTGAGACAGAGAGACTGAGACAGAGAGACTGAGACAGAGAGACTGAGACAGAGAGACTGAGACAGAGAGACTTAGACAGAGAGACAGAGAGAGAGAGACACAGAGAGAGAGAAACAGAGAGACACAGAGAGACTGAGACAGAGAGACTGAGACAGAGAGACTGAGACAGAGAGACAGAGAGAGAGAGACACAGAGAGAGAGAAACAGAGAGACACAGAGAGACTGAGACAGAGAGACTGAGACTGAGAGACTGAGACAGAGAGACTGAGACAGAGAGACTGAGACAGAGAGACAGAGAGAGAGAGACACAGAGAGAGAGAAACAGAGAGACTGAGACAGAGAGACTGAGACAGAGAGACTGAGACAGAGAGACTGAGACTGAGAGACTGAGAGACTGAGACAGAGAGACAGAGAGACTGAGACAGAGAGACTGAGACTGAGAGACTGAGACAGAGAGACTGAGACAGAGAGACTGAGACAGAGAGACTGAGACTGAGAGACTGAGACAGAGAGACTGAGACAGAGAGACTGAGACAGAGAGACTGAGACAGAGAGACTGAGACAGAGACAGAGAGACTGAGACAGAGAGACTGAGACTGAGAGACTGAGACTGAGAGACTGAGACAGAGAGACTGAGACAGAGAGACAGAGAGACTGAGACAGAGAGACTGAGACAGAGAGACTGAGACAGAGAGACAGAGAAACTGAGACAGAGAGACACAGAGAGACACGACAGTGAAACACAGAGAGACACAGAGAGACACAGAGAGACTGACACAGAGAGACTGAGACTGAGAGACTGAGACAGAGAGACTGAGACAGAGAGACTGAGACAGAGAGACTGAGACAGAGAGACTGAGACTGAGAGACTGAGACAGAGAGACTGAGACAGAGAGACTGAGACAGAGAGACTGAGACAGAGAGACTGAGACAGAGAGACAGAGAGACTGAGACAGAGAGACTGAGACAGAGAGACTGAGACAGAGAGACTGAGACAGAGAGACTGAGACTGAGAGACTGAGACTGAGAGACTGAGACAGAGAGACTGAGACAGAGAGACTGAGACAGAGAGACTGAGACAGAGAGACTGAGACTGAGAGACTGAGACAGAGAGACTGAGACAGAGAGACTGAGACAGAGAGACTGAGACAGAGAGACTGAGACAGAGAGACTGAGACTGAGACAGAGAGACTGAGACAGAGAGACTGAGACAGAGAGACTGAGACAGAGAGACTGAGACAGAGAGACTGAGACAGAGAGACTGAGACAGAGAGACTGAGACAGAGAGACTTAGACAGAGAGACAGAGAGAGAGAGACACAGAGAGAGAGAAACAGAGAGACACAGAGAGACTGAGACAGAGAGACTGAGACAGAGAGACTGAGACAGAGAGACAGAGAGAGAGAGACACAGAGAGAGAGAAACAGAGAGACACAGAGAGACTGAGACTGAGAGACTGAGACAGAGAGACTGAGACAGAGAGACAGAGAGAGAGAGACTGAGACAGAGAGACTGAGACAGAGAGACTGAGACAGAGAGACTGAGACAGAGAGACTGAGACTGAGAGACTGAGACAGAGAGACTGAGACAGAGAGACTGAGACAGAGAGACTGAGAGACTGAGACAGAGAGACTGAGACAGAGAGACAGAGAGACTGAGACAGAGAGACTGAGACTGAGAGACTGAGACAGAGAGACTGAGACAGAGAGACTGACACAGAGAGACTGAGACAGAGAGACTGAGACAGAGAGACTGAGACAGAGAGACTGAGACAGAGAGACTGAGACAGAGAGACTGAGACAGAGAGACTGAGACAGAGAGACTGAGACAGAGACAGAGAGACTGAGACAGAGAGACTGAGACAGAGAGACTGAGACAGAGAGACTGAGACTGAGAGACTGAGACAGAGAGACTGAGACAGAGAGACAGAGAGACTGAGACAGAGAGACACAGAGAGACACGACAGTGAAACACAGAGAGACACAGAGAGACACGACAGTGAAACACAGAGAGACACAGAGAGACACAGAGAGACTGACACAGAGAGACTGAGACAGAGAGACTGAGACAGAGAGACTGAGACAGAGAGACTGAGAGACTGAGACAGAGAGACTGAGACAGAGAGACTGAGACAGAGAGACTGAGACAGAGAGACTGAGACTGAGAGACTGAGACAGAGAGACTGAGACAGAGAGACTGAGACAGAGAGACTGAGACTGAGAGACTGAGACAGAGAGACTGAGACTGAGACAGAGAGACTGAGACAGAGAGACTGAGACAGAGAGACTGAGACAGAGAGACTGAGACAGAGAGACTGAGACAGAGAGACTGAGACAGAGAGACTGAGACAGAGAGACTGAGACAGAGAGACTGAGACAGAGAGACTGAGACTGAGAGACTGAGACAGAGAGACTGAGACAGAGAGACTGAGACAGAGAGACTGAGACTGAGAGACTGAGACAGAGAGACTGAGACAGAGAGACTGAGACAGAGAGACTGAGACAGAGAGACTGAGACAGAGAGACTGAGACAGAGAGACTGAGACAGAGAGACTGAGACAGAGAGACTGAGACTGAGAGACTGAGACAGAGAGACTGAGACTGAGAGACTGAGACAGAGAGACTGAGACAGAGAGACTGAGACAGAGAGACTGAGACAGAGAGACAGAGAGACTGAGACAGAGAGACTGAGAGACTGAGACAGAGAGACTGAGACAGAGAGACTGAGACAGAGAGACTGAGACAGAGAGACTGAGACAGAGAAACTGAGACAGAGAGACTGAGACAGAGAGACTGAGACAGAGAGACTGAGACAGAGAGACTGAGACAGAGAGACTGAGACAGAGAGACTGAGACAGAGAGACTGAGACAGAGAGACTGAGACAGAGAGACTGAGAGACTGACACAGAAAGACTGAGACAGAGAGACTGAGACAGAGAGACTGAGACAGAGAGACTGAGACAGAGAGACTGAGACAGAGAGACTGAGACAGAGAGACTGAGACAGAGAGACACAGAGAGAGAGAAACAGAGAGACACAGAGAGACTGAGACAGAGAGACTGAGACAGATAGACTGAGACAGACAGACACAGAGAGACAAAGAGACACAGAGAGACACGACAGTGAAACACAGAGAGACACAGAGAGACAGAGAGAGAGAGACACAGAGAGAGAGAAACAGAGAGACACAGAGAGACTGAGACAGAGAGACTGAGACAGAGAGACTGAGACAGAGAGACACACAGAGACACGGGGAGAGACACACAGAGACACGGGGAGAGACACACAGAGACACGGGGAGAGACACAGAGACACGGGGAGAGACACACAGAGACACGGGGAGAGACACAGAGACACGGGGAGACACAGAGACACGGGGAGAGACACACAGAGACACGGGGAGAGACACAGAGACACGGGGAAAGACACACAGAGACACGGGGGAGAGATACAGAGAGACACGGGAAGAGACACACAGAGACACGGGTAGACACAGAGACACACGGGGAGACACACAGAGACACGGGGAGAGACACACAGAGACACGGGGAGAGACACACAGAGACACACGGGGAGACACACAGAGACACGGGGAGAGACACACAGAGACACGGGGAGAGACACACAGAGACACGGGGAGAGACACACAGAGACACGGGGAGAGACACAGAGGCACGGGGAGAGAGACAGAGGCACGGGGAGAGACACAGAGACACGGGGAGAGACACAGAGAGACGGGGGGAGAGACACACAGAGACACGGGGAGAGACACACAAAGACACGGGGAGAGACACACAGAGACACGGGGAGAGACACATAGACACGGGGAGAGACACACAGAGACACGGGGAGAGACACACAGAGACACGGGGAGAGACACACAGAGACACGGGGAGACACACAGAGACCCGGGGAGAGACAGAGACACGGGGAGTAACACAGAGACACGGGGAGAGACACAGAGACACGGGGAGAGACACACAGAGACACGGGGAGAGACACACAGAGACACGGGGAGAGACACAGAGACACGGGGAGAGATACACAGAGACACGGGGAGAGACACAGAGACACGGGGAGAGACACACAGAGACACGGGGAGAGACACAGAGACACGGGGAGAGACACAGAGACACGGGGAGAGACACACAGAGACACGGGGAGAGACACAGAGACACGGGGAGAGACACACAGAGACACGGGGGAAGACACACAGAGACACGGGGACAGACACAGAGACACGGGGAGAGACACACAGAGATACGTAGAGAGACACACAGAGACACGGGGAGAGACACAGAGACACGGGGAGAGACACACAGAGACACGGGGAGAGACACACAGAGACACGGGGAGAGACACAGAGGCACGGGGAGAGAGACAGAGGCACGGGGAGAGACACAGAGACACGGGGAGAGACACAGAGAGACGGGGGGAGAAACACACAGAGACACGGGGAGAGACACACAAAGACACGGGGAGAGACACACAGAGACACGGGGAGAGACACATAGACACGGGGAGAGACACACAGAGACACGGGGAGAGACACACAGAGACACGGGGAGAGACACACAGAGACACGGGGAGACACACAGAGACCCGGGGAGAGACAGAGACACGGGGAGTAACACAGAGACACGGGGAGAGACACAGAGACACGGGGAGAGACACACAGAGACACGGGGAGAGACACACAGAGACACGGGGAGAGACACAGAGACACGGGGAGAGACACACAGAGACACGGGGAGAGACACAGAGACACGGGGAGAGACACAGGGACACGGGGAGAGATACACAGAGACACGGGGAGAGACACAAAGACACGGGGAGAGACAAACAGAGAGACAATGTGAGTGTGAGAAAAACACAGAGAGACAAGGTACGTGTTAGAAAGACAGAGACACGGGAAGAGACACAGAGACACGGGGAGAGACACAGAGACACGGGGAGAGACACAGAGACACGGGGAGAGACACACAGAGACAATGTGAGACAGACAGAGACACGGGTAGAGACACACAGAGACACGGGGAGAGACACAGAGACACGGGGAGAGACACACAGAGACACGGGGAGAAACACAGAGACACGGGGAGAGACACACAGAGCCACGGGGAGAGACACAGAGACACGGGGAGAGACACACAGAGACACGGGGAGAGACACAGAGACAATGTGAGAGACACAGAGACACGGGGAGAGACACACAGAGACACGGGGAGAGACACACAGAGAGACAAGGTACGTGTTAGAGAGACAGAGAGAGAGAGAGACGAGTTGAGAGAGAGAGTGATATAGAAACAGAGAGAGAGACACACAGGGACACAGTGAGAGAGAGACATACATAGAGAGACAGAGACAGAGAGACACGACACTGTCATACACGGAGACACACAGATATAGAAAGTGAGCCACAGAGACGTAGAGAGACATACAGACGGAGACACAGACTGAGACAGAGAAGCACAGAGAGACAGAGAGAGAGAGAACCACAGAGAGACTGGGACAGAGAGACACTGAAAGACACAGAGAGAGAGACACACAGAGAGACTGAGACAGAGAGACTGAGACAGAGTGACTGAGACAGAGAGACTGAGAGACACGACAGATAAACACAGAGAGACACAGAGAGAGAGACACACAGAGTGGCTGAGACAGAGAGACTGAGACAGAGAGACTGAGACAGAGAGACGCAGAGAGACACGGCAGTGAAACTCAGAGAGACACAGAGAGACACACACAGAGAGACACAGAGAGAGAGACACACAGAGAGATTGAGACAGAGACACAGAGAGACAGAAACACAGAGAGACTGAGACAGAGAAACACAGAGAGACACGGACAAAGAGAGAAACACAGAGAGACACACAGAGAAACTGAGACAGAAACAGAGAGACACGACAGTTATACACAGAGAGACACTGAGAGAGAGAGAGAGACACACACAGAGAGACTGAGACAGAGAGACTGAGACAGTGAAACAGAGAGACAGACAAAGAGAGAAACACAGTGAGACTGAGACAGTGAAACACAGAGAGACACAGAGAGAGACACACACAGAGTCTGAGACAGAGAGACACGGAGAAAGAGACTCACAGAGAGACTGAGACACAGAGAGACACGACAGTGAAAGACAGAGAGAGAAACACAGAGACACAGAGAGACAGACACACACAGAGAGACTGAGACGGAGAGACTGAGACGGAGAAACAGAGAGAGACACAGAGAGAAACACAGAGACAAAGAGAAACACAGAGAGACAGAGACAAGAGAGACACAGAGACACAGAGAGAAACACAGAGACAAAGAGAAACACAGAGAGACAGAGACAGAGAGACACAGAGAGACTGACACAGAGAGACACAGAGAGACTGACACAGAGAGACTGAGACAGAGAGACTGAGACAGAGAGACTGACACAGAGAGACTGAGACAGAGAGACTGAGACAGAGAGACAGAGACAGAGAGACACAGAGAGAGACACAGAGAGAGAGAAACAGAGAGACACAGAGAGACTGAGACAGAGAGACAGAGAGAGAGAGAGACACAGAGAGAGAGAAACAGAGAGACACAGAGAGACTGACACAGAGAGACTGAGACAGAGAGACTGAGACAGAGAGACTGACACAGAGAGACTGAGACAGAGAGACTGAGACAGAGAGACTGAGACAGAGAGACTGAGACAGAGAGACTGAGACAGAGAGACTGAGACAGAGAGACTGAGACAGAGAGATGCAGAGAGACACGGCAGTGAAACACAGAGAGACACAGAGAGAGAGACACAGAGAGACACAGAGAGAGACACACAGAGAGACACACAGAGAGAGACACACAGAGAGACTGAGACACAGAGACTGAGAGAGAGAAACCCAGAGAGACACAGACAAAGAGAGAAACACAGAGAGACACTGAGAGAGAGGGACACACAGAGAGACTGAGACAGAGAGACTGAGACAGACAAACACAGAGAGACACAGACAAAGAGAGAATCACAGAGAGACACTGAGAGAGAGAGGGACACACAGAGAGACTGAGACAGAGAGACTGAGACAGACAAACACAGAGAGACACAGACAAAGAGAGAAACACAGAGAGACACTGAGAGAGAGAGACACAGAGAGACTGAGACAGAGAGACTGAGACAGACAAACACAGAGAGACACAGACACAGAGAGAAACACAGAGAGGCTGAGACAGAGAACCACAGAGAGAAACACAGAGAGACACAGACAAAGAGAGAAACACAGAGAGACACTGAGAGAGAGAGACACACACAGAGAGACTGAGACAGAGAGACTGAGACAGAGAAACAGTGAGAGACAGAGAGAGAGAGACACACAGAGACTGAGACAGAGAGACTGAGACAGAGAAACAGTGAGAGACACAGAGAGAGAGACACACAGAGACTGAGACAGAGAGACTGAGACAGAGAATCAAAGACAGACTGAGACACAGAGAGACACGACAGTGAAAGACAGAGAGAGAAACACAGAGAGACACAGAGAGACAGACACACAGAGAGACTGAGACGGAGAGACTGAGACGGAGAAACAGAGAGAGACACAGAGAGAAACACAGAGACAAAGAGAAACACAGAGAGACAGAGGCAAGAGAGACACAGAGACACAGAGAGAAACACAGAGACAAAGAGAAACACAGAGAGACAGAGAGACAGAGAGACACAGAGAGAGAGAGAAACAGAGAGACACAGAAAGACTGAGACAGAGAGACTGAGACAGAGAGACTGAGACAGAGAGACTGAGACAGAGAGACTGAGACAGAGAGACTGAGACAGAGAGACTGAGACAGAGAGACTGAGACAGAGAGACTGAGACAGAGAGACTGAGACAGAGAGACTGAGACAGAGAGACTGAGACAGAGAGACTGAGACAGAGAGACTGAGACAGAGAGACTGAGACAGAGAGACTGAGACAGAGAGACTGAGACAGAGAGACTGAGACAGAGAGACTGAGACAGAGAGACTGAGACAGAGAGACTGAGAGACTGAGACAGAGAGACTGAGACAGAGAGACTGAGACTGAGAGACTGAGACAGAGAGACTGAGACAGAGAGACTGAGACAGAGAGACTGAGACAGAGAGACTGAGACAGAGAGACTGAGACAGAGAGACAGAGACAGAGAGACTGAGACAGAGAGACTGAGACAGAGAGACTGAGACAGAGAGACTGAGACAGAGAGACTGAGACAGAGAGACTGAGACAGAGAGACTGAGACAGAGAGACTGAGACAGAGAGACTGAGACAGAGAGACTGAGACAGAGAGACTGAGACAGAGAGACTGAGACAGAGAGACTGAGACAGAGAGATGCAGAGAGACACGGCAGTGAAACACAGAGAGACACAGAGAGAGACACAGAGAGACACAGAGAGAGAGACACACAGAGAGACACACAGAGAGAGACACACAGAGAGACTGAGACACAGAGACTGAGAGACACAGAGAGACACACAGAGAGACTGAGACACAGAGACTGAGAGAGAGAAACCCAGAGAGACACAGACAAAGAGAGAAACACAGAGAGACACTGAGAGAGAGGGACACACAGAGAGACTGAGACAGAGAGACTGAGACAGACAAACACAGAGAGACACAGACAAAGAGAGAAACACAGAGAGACACACAGAGAAACTGAGACAGAAACAGAGAGACACGACAGTTATACACAGAGAGACACTGAGAGAGAGAGAGACACACAGAGAGACACACAGAGAGACTGAGACAGAGAGACTGAGACAGAGAAACACAGAGAGACACAGAGAGACACACACACAGAGACTGAGACAGAGAGACTGAGACAGAGAATCAAAGACAGACTGAGACACAGAGAGACACGACAGTGAAAGACAGAGAGAGAAACACAGAGACACAGAGAGACAGACACACACAGAGAGACTGAGACGGAGAGACTGAGACGGAGAAACAGAGAGAGACACAGAGAGAAACACAGAGACAAAGAGAAACACAGAGAGACAGAGGCAAGAGAGACACAGAGACACAGAGAGAAACACAGAGACAAAGAGAAACACAGAGAGACAGAGAGACAGAGAGACACAGAGAGAGAGAGAAACAGAGAGACACAGAAAGACTGAGACAGAGAGACTGAGACAGAGAGACTGAGACAGAGAGACTGAGACAGAGAGACTGAGACACAGAGACTGAGAGAGAGAAACCCAGAGAGACACAGACAAAGAGAGAAACACAGAGAGGCTGAGACAGAGAACCACAGAGAGAAACACAGAGAGACACAGACAAAGAGAGAAACACAGAGAGACACAGACAAAGAGAGAAACACAGAGAGGCTGAGACAGAGAACCACAGAGAGAAACACAGAGAGACACAGACAAAGAGAGAAACACAGAGAGACACACAGAGAAACTGAGACAGAAACAGAGAGACACGACAGTTAAACGCAGAGAGACACTGAGAGAGAGAGAGACACACACAGAGAGACTGAGACAGAGAGACTGAGACAGAGAGACTGAGACAGAGAAACACAGACAGACTGAGAAACAGAGAGACACGACAGTGAAAGACAGCGAGAGAAACACAGAGAGACACAGAGAGAGAGAAACACAGAGAGACTGAGACAGAGAGACTGAGACAGAGAGACTGAGACAGAGAGACTGAGACAGAGAGACACAGAGAGAGACACACAGAGAGACACAGAGAGACTGCGACAGAGAGACTGAGACAGAGACACAGAGAGACACGACAGTGAAAGACAGAGAGACACAGAGAGAGAGAAACAGAGAGACACAAAAGACTGAGACAGAGAGAGACTGAGACAGAGAGACACGACAGTGAAACACAGAGAGCCACAGAGGGACTGAGACAGAGAGACACAGAGAGAAAGAGACACAGAGAGAGAGAGAAACAGAGAGACACAGAGGGACTGAGACAGAGAGACACAGAGAGAGAGAGAAACAGAGAGACACAGAGAGACTGAGACAGAGAGACTGACACAGAGAGACTGAGAGACAGAGAGACTGAGACAGAGAGACTGACACAGAGAGACTGAGAGACAGAGAGACTGAGACAGAGAGACTGACACAGAGAGACTGAGAGACAGAGAGACTGAGACAGAGAGACTGAGACAGAGAGACTGACACAGAGAGACTGAGACAGAGAGACTGAGACAGAGAGACTGAGACAGAGAGACTGAGACAGAGAGACTGAGACAGAGAGACTGAGACAGAGAGACTGAGACAGAGAGACTGAGAGACTGAGACAGAGAGACTGAGACAGAGAGACTGAGACAGAGAGACTGAGACAGAGAGACTGAGACAGAGAGACTGAGACAGAGAGACTGAGACAGAGAGACTGAGAGACTGAGACAGAGAGACTGAGACAGAGAGACTGAGACAGAGAGACTGAGAGACTGAGACTGAGACAGAGAGACTGAGACAGAGAGACTGAGACAGAGAGACTGAGACAGAGAGACTGAGACAGAGAGACTGAGACAGAGAGACTGAGACAGAGAGACTGAGACAGAGAGACTGAGACAGAGAGACTGAGACAGAGAGACTGAGACTGAGAGACTGAGACTGAGATACTGAGACAGAGAGACTGAGACAGAGAGACTGAGACAGAGAGACTGAGACAGAGAGACTGAGACAGAGAGACTGAGAGACTGAGACAGAGAGACTGAGACAGAGAGACTGAGACAGAGAGACTGAGACAGAGACTGAGAGACTGAGACTGAGAGACTGAGACAGAGAGACAGAGAGACTGAGACAGAGAGACTGAGACAGAGAGACTGAGACAGAGAGACTGAGACAGAGAGACTGAGACTGAGAGACTGAGACAGAGAGACTGAGACTGAGAGACTGAGACAGAGAGACTGAGACAGAGAGACTGAGACAGAGAGACTGAGACAGAGAGACTGAGACAGAGAGACTGAGAGACAGAGAGACTGAGACAGAGACAGAGAGACTGAGACAGAGAGACTGAGACAGAGAGACTGAGACAGAGAGACTGAGACAGAGAGACTGAGACAGAGAGACTGAGACTGAGAGACTGAGACAGAGAGACTGAGACAGAGAGACTGAGACAGAGAGACTGAGACAGAGAGACTGAGACAGAGAGACTGAGACAGAGAGACTGAGACAGAGAGACTGAGACAGAGAGACTGAGACAGAGAGACTGAGACAGAGAGACTGAGACAGAGAGACTGAGACTGAGACAGAGAGACTGAGACTGAGAGACTGAGAGACTGAGACAGAGAGACTGAGACAGAGAGACTGAGAGACTGAGACAGAGAGACTGAGACAGAGAGACTGAGACAGAGAGACTGAGACAGAGAGACTGAGACAGAGAGACTGAGACAGAGAGACTGAGACAGAGAGACTGAGACAGAGAGACTGAGACAGAGAGACTGAGACAGAGAGACTGAGACAGAGAGACTGAGACTGAGAGACTGAGACAGAGAGACTGAGAGACTGAGACAGAGAGACTGAGACAGAGAGACTGAGACAGAGACACAGAGAGACTGAGACAGAGAGACTGAGACAGAGAGACTGAGACAGAGAGACTGAGAGACTGAGACAGAGAGACTGAGACAGAGAGACTGAGACAGAGAGACTGAGACAGAGAGACTGAGACTGAGAGACTGAGACTGAGACAGAGAGACTGAGACAGAGAGACTGAGACAGAGAGACTGAGACAGAGAGACTGAGACAGAGAGACTGAGACAGAGAGACTGAGACAGAGAGACTGAGACAGAGAGACTGAGACAGAGAGACTGAGACAGAGAGACTGAGACAGAGAGACTGAGACAGAGAGACTGAGACAGAGAGACGAGACAGAGAGACTGAGACAGAGAGACTGAGACAGAGAGACTGAGACAGAGAGACTGAGACAGAGAGACTGAGACTGAGAGACTGAGACTGAGAGACTGAGACAGAGAGACTGAGACAGAGAGACTGAGACAGAGAGACTGAGACTGAGACAGAGAGACTGAGACAGAGAGACTGAGAGACTGAGACAGAGACTGAGACAGAGAGACTGAGACAGAGAGACTGAGACAGAGAGACTGAGACTGAGAGACTGAGACTGAGACAGAGAGACTGAGACAGAGAGACTGAGAGACTGAGACAGAGAGACTGAGACAGAGAGACTGAGACTGAGAGACTGAGACAGAGAGACTGAGACAGAGAGACTGAGACAGAGAGACTGAAGACAGAGAGACTGAGACAGAGAGACTGAGACAGAGAGACTGAGACTGAGAGACTGAGACAGAGAGACTGAGACAGAGAGACTGAGACAGAGAGGACTGAGACTGAGAGACTGAGACAGAGAGAACTGAGACAGAGAGACTGAGACTGAGAGACTGAGACAGAGAGACTGAGACAGAGAGACTGAGACAGAGAGACTGAGACAGAGAGACTGAGACAGAGAGACTGAGACAGAGAGACTGAGAGACTGAGACAGAGAGACTGAGACAGAGAGACTGAGACAGAGAGACTGAGACAGAGAGACTGAGACAGAGAGACTGAGACTGAGAGACTGAGACAGAGAGACTGAGACAGAGAGACTGAGACAGAGAGACTGAGACTGAGAGACTGAGACAGAGAGACTGAGACAGAGAGACTGAGACAGAGAGACTGAGACAGAGAGACTGAGACAGAGAGACTGAGACTGAGAGACTGAGACAGAGAGACTGAGACAGAGAGACTGAGACAGAGAGACTGAGACAGAGAGACTGAGACTGAGAGACTGAGACAGAGAGACTGAGACAGAGAGACTGAGACAGAGAGACTGAGAGACTGAGACAGAGAGACTGAGACAGAGAGACTGAGACAGAGAGACTGAGACAGAGAGACTGAGACAGAGAGACTGAGACAGAGAGACTGAGAGACAGAGAGACTGAGAGACAGAGAGACTGAGACAGAGACAGAGAGACTGAGACAGAGAGACTGAGACAGAGAGACTGAGACAGAGAGACTGAGACTGAGAGACTGGAGACAGAGAGACTGAGACAGAGAGACTGAGACAGAGAGACTGAGACAGAGAGACTGAGACAGAGAGACTGAGACAGAGAGACTGAGACTGAGAGACTGAGACAGAGAGACTGAGAGACTGAGAGACTGAGACAGAGAGACTGAGACAGAGAGACTGAGACAGAGAGACTGAGACAGAGAGACTGAGACAGAGAGACTGAGACTGAGAGACTGAGACAGAGAGACTGAGACTGAGAGACTGAGACAGAGAGACTGAGACAGAGAGACTGAGACAGAGAGACTGAGAGACTGAGACAGAGACTGAGAGACTGAGACAGAGAGACTGAGACTGAGAGACTGAGACAGAGAGACTGAGACAGAGAGACTGAGACAGAGAGACTGAGACAGAGAGACTGAGACAGAGAAACTGAGACAGAGAGACTGAGACAGAGAGACTGAGACAGAGAGACTGAGACTGAGAGACTGAGACAGAGAGACTGAGACAGAGAGACTGAGACAGAGAGACTGAGAGACTGAGACAGAGAGACTGAGACAGAGAGAATGAGACTGAGAGACTGAGACAGAGAGACTGAGACAGAGAGACTGAGACAGAGAGACTGAGACAGAGAGACTGAGACAGAGAGACTGAGACAGAGAGACTGAAGACAGAGAGACTGAGACAGAGAGACTGAGACAGAGAGACTGAGACTGAGACAGAGAGACTGAGAGACTGAGACAGAGAGACTGAGACAGAGAGACTGAGACAGAGAGACTGAGACAGAGAGACTGAGACAGAGAGACTGAGACAGAGAGACTGAGACAGAGAGACTGAGACAGAGAGACTGAGACAGAGAGACTGAGACTGAGAGACAGAGACAGAGAGACTGAGACAGAGAGACTGAGACAGAGAGACTGAGACTGAGAGACTGAGACAGAGAGACTGAGACAGAGAGACTGAGAGACTGAGACAGAGAGACTGAGACAGAGAGACTGAGACAGAGAGACTGAGACAGAGAGACTGAGACTGAGAGACTGAGACAGAGAGACTGAGACAGAGAGACTGAGAGACTGAGACAGAGAGACTGAGACAGAGAGACTGAGACTGAGAGACTGAGACAGAGAGACTGAGACTGAGAGACTGAGACAGAGAGACAGAGAGACTGAGACAGAGAGACTGAGACAGAGAGACTGAGACAGAGAGACTGAGACAGAGAGACTGAGACAGAGAGCCTGAGACAGAGAGACTGAGACAGAGAGACTGAGACAGAGAGACTGAGACAGAGAGACTGAGACAGAGAGACTGAGACAGAGAGACTGAGACAGAGAGACTGAGACAGAGAGACTGAGAGACTGAGACTGAGAGACTGAGAGACTGAGACAGAGAGACTGAGACAGAGAGACTGAGACAGAGAGACTGAGACAGAGAGACTGAGACAGAGAGACTGAGACAGAGAGACTGAGACAGAGAGACTGAGACTGAGAGACTGAGACTGAGAGACTGAGACAGAGAGACTGAGACAGAGAGACTGAGACTGAGAGACTGAGACAGAGAGACTGAGACTGAGAGACTGAGACAGAGAGACTGAGACAGAGACAGAGACTGAGAGACTGAGACAGAGAGACTGAGACAGAGAGACTGAGAGACTGAGACAGAGAGACTGAGACTGAGAGACTGAGACTGAGAGACTGAGACAGAGAGACTGAGACTGAGAGACTGAGACAGAGAGACTGAGACAGAGAGACTGAGACAGAGAGACTGAGACTGAGAGACTGAGACAGAGAGACTGAGACAGAGAGACTGAGACAGAGAGACTGAGACAGAGAGACGAGACAGAGAGACTGAGACAGAGAGACTGAGACAGAGAGACTGAGACAGAGAGACTGAGACAGAGAGACTGAGACTGAGAGACTGAGACTGAGAGACTGAGACAGAGAGACTGAGACAGAGAGACTGAGACAGAGAGACTGAGACTGAGACAGAGAGACTGAGACAGAGAGACTGAGAGACTGAGACAGAGACTGAGACAGAGAGACTGAGACAGAGAGACTGAGACTGAGACAGAGAGACTGAGACAGAGAGACTGAGAGACTGAGACTGAGACAGAGAGACGAGACAGAGAGACTGAGACAGAGAGACTGAGACAGAGAGACTGAGACAGAGAGACTGAGACAGAGAGACTGAGACTGAGAGACTGAGACTGAGAGACTGAGACAGAGAGACTGAGACAGAGAGACTGAGACAGAGAGACTGAGACTGAGACAGAGAGACTGAGACAGAGAGACTGGAGACTGAGACAGAGACTGAGACAGAGAGACTGAGACAGAGAGACTGAGACTGAGACAGAGAGACTGAGACAGAGAGACTGAGAGACTGAGACAGAGAGACTGAGACAGAGAGACTGAGACAGAGAGACTGAGACAGAGAGACTGAGAGACTGAGAGACTGAGACAGAGAGACTGAGACAGAGAGACTGAGACAGAGAGACTGAGACTGAGAGACTGAGACTGAGAGACTGAGACTGAGAGACTGAGACAGAGAGACTGAGACAGAGAGACTGAGACTGAGAGACTGAGACTGAGAGACTGAGACTGAGAGACTGAGACAGAGAGACTGAGACAGAGAGACTGAGACAGAGAGACTGAGACTGAGAGACTGAGACAGAGAGACTGAGACAGAGAGACTGAGACAGAGAGACTGAGACAGAGAGACTGAGACTGAGAGACTGAGACAGAGAGACTGAGACAGAGAGACTGAGACAGAGAGACTGAGACAGAGAGACTGAGACAGAGAGACTGAGACAGAGAGACTGAGACAGAGAGACTGAGACAGAGAGACTGAGACAGAGAGACTGAGACAGAGAGACTGAGACAGAGAGACTGAGACAGAGAGACTGAGACTGAGACAGAGAGACTGAGAGACTGAGACAGAGAGACTGAGACAGAGAGACTGAGACTGAGAGACTGAGACAGAGAGACTGAGACAGAGAGACTGAGACAGAGAGACTGAGACAGAGAGACTGAGACAGAGAGACTGAGACTGAGAGACTGAGACAGAGAGACTGAGACAGAGAGACTGAGACAGAGAGACTGAGACTGAGAGACTGAGACAGAGAGACTGGGACAGATAGACTGAGACAGACAGACACAGAGAGACAAAGAGACACAGAGAGACACGACAGTGAAACACAGAGAGACACAGAGAGACTGAGACAGAGAGACACAGAGAGAGAGACACAGAGAGACTGAGACAGAGAGACACAGAGAGACACAGAGAGACGCAGAGAGACACGACAGTGAAACACAGAGAGACACAGAGAGACTGAGACAGAGAGACACAGAGAGAGAGACACAGAGAGACTGAGACAGAGAGACACAGAGAGACGCAGAGAGACACGACAGTGAAACACAAGACAGAGAGACACAGAGAGACTGAGACAGAGAGACTGAGACAGAGAGACTGAGACAGAGAGACTGAGACAGAGAGACTGAGACAGAGAGACTGAGACAGAGAGACTGAGACAGAGAGACTGAGACAGAGAGACTGAGACAGAGAGACTGAGACAGAGAGACTGAGACAGAGAGACTGAGACAGAGAGACTGAGACTGAGAGACTGAGAGACTGAGACAGAGAGACTGAGACAGAGAGACTGAGACTGAGACAGAGAGACGGACTGAGACAGAGAGACTGAGACAGAGAGACTGAGACAGAGAGACTGAGAGACTGAGACAGGAGAGACTGAGACAGAGAGACTGAGACTGAGAGACTGAGACAGAGAGACAGAGAGACTGAGACAGAGAGACTGAGACAGAGAGACTGAGACAGAGAGACTGAGACAGAGAGACTGAGACAGAGAGACTGAGACAGAGAGACTGAGACTGAGAGACTGAGACAGAGAGACAGAGACAGAGAGACTGAGACTGAGAGACTGAGACAGAGAGACTGAGACAGAGAGACTGAGACAGAGAGACTGAGACAGAGAGACAGAGACAGAGAGACTGAGACAGAGAGACAGAGACAGAGAGACTGAGACAGAGAGACTGAGACAGAGAGACTGAGACAGAGAGACTGAGACAGAGAGACTGAGACAGAGACACAGAGAGACTGAGACAGAGAGACTGAGACTGAGAGACTGAGACAGAGAGACTGAGACAGAGAGACTGAGACTGAGAGACTGAGACAGAGAGACTGAGACAGAGAGACTGAGACAGAGAGACTGAGACAGAGAGACTGAGACAGAGAGACTGAGACAGAGAGACTGAGACTGAGAGACTGAGACAGAGAGACTGAGACAGAGAGACTGAGACAGAGAGACTGAGACAGAGAGACTGAGACAGAGAGACTGAGACAGAGAGACTGAGACAGAGAGACTGAGACAGAGAGACTGAGACAGAGAGACTGAGACAGAGAGACTGAGACAGAGAGACTGAGACAGAGAGACTGAGACAGAGAGACAGAGAGACTGAGACAGAGAGACTGAGACAGAGAGACTGAGACAGAGAGACTGAGACAGAGAGACTGAGACAGAGAGACTGAGACAGAGAGACTGAGACAGAGAGACTGAGACTGAGAGACTGAGACAGAGAGACAGAGAGACTGAGACAGAGAGACTGAGACAGAGAGACTGAGACAGAGAGACAGAGAGACTGAGACAGAGAGACTGAGACAGAGAGACTGAGACAGAGAGACAGAGAGACTGAGACAGAGAGACTGAGACAGAGAGACTGAGACAGAGAGACTGAGACTGAGAGACTGAGACAGAGAGACTGAGACTGAGAGACTGAGACAGAGAGACTGAGACTGAGAGACTGAGACAGAGAGACTGAGAGACTGAGACAGAGAGACTGAGACAGAGAGACTGAGACAGAGAGACTGAGACAGAGAGACTGAGACAGAGAGACTGAGACAGAGAGACTGAGAGACTGAGACTGAGAGACTGAGACTGAGAGACTGAGACAGAGAGACTGAGACAGAGAGACTGAGACAGAGAGACTGAGACAGAGAGACTGAGAGACTGAGACAGAGAGACTGAGACAGAGAGACTGAGACTGAGAGACGACTGAGAGACTGAGACTGAGAGACTGAGACAGAGAGACTGAGACAGAGAGACTGAGACAGAGAGACTGAGACAGAGAGACTGAGAGACTGAGACTGAGAGACTGAGACAGAGAGACAGAGACTGAGAGACTGAGACAGAGAGACTGAGACAGAGAGACTGAGACAGAGAGACTGAGACTGAGAGGACTGAGACAGAGAGACAGAGACAGAGAGACTGAGACAGAGAGACTGAGACAGAGAGACTGAGAGACTGAGACTGAGAGACTGAGACTGAGAGACTGAGACAGAGAGACTGAGACAGAGAGACTGAGACAGAGAGACTGAGACAGAGAGACTGAGACAGAGAGACTGAGACAGAGAGACTGAGACAGAGAGACTGAGACAGAGAGACTGAGACAGAGAGACTGAGACAGAGAGACTGAGAGACTGAGACAGAGAGACTGAGACAGAGAGACAGAGACAGAGAGACTGAGACAGAGACAGAGAGACTGAGACAGAGAGACTGAGACAGAGAGACTGAGACAGAGAGACTGAGACAGAGAGACAGAGACAGAGAGACAGAGACAGAGAGACTGAGACAGAGACGGAGAGACTGAGACGGAGAGACTGAGACAGAGAGACTGAGACAGAGAGACTGAGACAGAGACAGAGAGACTGAGACAGAGAGACTGAGACAGAGAGACTGAGACAGAGAGACTGAGACAGAGAGACGAGACAGAGAGACTGAGACAGAGAGACTGAGACAGAGAGACTGAGACAGAGAGACTGAGACTGAGAGACTGAGACAGAGAGACAGAGACAGAGAGACTGAGACAGAGAGACTGAGACAGAGAGACTGAGACAGAGAGACTGAGACAGAGAGACTGAGACTGAGAGACTGAGACAGAGAGACAGAGACAGAGAGACTGAGACAGAGAGACTGAGACAGAGAGACAGAGACAGAGAGACAGAGACAGAGAGACTGAGACAGAGACGGAGAGACTGAGACGGAGAGACTGAGACAGAGAGACTGAGACAGAGAGACTGAGACAGAGACAGAGAGACTGAGACAGAGAGACTGAGACTGAGAGACTGAGACTGAGAGACTGAGACTGAGAGACTGAGACAGAGAGACTGAGACAGAGAGACTGAGACAGAGAGACTGAGACAGAGAGACTGAGACAGAGAGACTGAGACAGAGAGACTGAGACAGAGAGACTGAGACAGAGAGACTGAGACAGAGAGACTGAGACAGAGAGACTGAGACTGAGAGACTGAGACAGAGAGACTGAGACAGAGAGACTGAGACTGAGAGACTGAGACAGAGAGACTGAGAGACTGAGACAGAGAGACTGAGAACAGAGAGACTGAGACAGAGAGACTGAGACAGAGAGACTGAGACAGAGAGACTGAGACAGAGAGACTGAGACAGAGAGACTGAGACAGAGAGACTGAGACTGAGAGACTGAGACAGAGAGACTGAGACAGAGAGACTGAGACAGAGAGACTGAGACAGAGAGACTGAGACAGAGAGACTGAGACAGAGAGACTGAGACAGAGAGACTGAGACAGAGAGACTGAGACAGAGAGACTGAGACAGAGAGACTGAGACAGAGAGACTGAGACAGAGAGACTGAGACAGAGAGACTGAGACAGAGAGACTGAGACAGAGAGACTGAGACTGAGAGACTGAGACAGAGAGACTGAGAGACTGAGACAGAGACAGAGAGACTGAGACAGAGAGACTGAGAGACTGAGACAGAGAGACTGAGACAGAGAGACTGAGACAGAGAGACTGAGACAGAGAGACTGAGACAGAGAGACTGAGACAGAGAGACTGAGACAGAGAGACTGAGACAGAGAGACTGAGACAGAGAGACAGAGACAGAGAGACTGAGACAGAGAGACTGAGACAGAGAGACTGAGAGACTGAGACAGAGAGACTGAGACAGAGAGACTGAGACAGAGAGACTGAGCAGAGAGACTGAGACAGAGAGACTGAGACAGAGAGACTGAGACAGAGAGACAGAGAGACTGAGACAGAGAGACTGAGACAGAGAGACTGAGACTGAGAGACTGAGACAGAGAGACTGAGACAGAGAGACTGAGACTGAGAGACTGAGACAGAGAGACTGAGACAGAGAGACTGAGACTGAGAGACTGAGACAGAGAGACTGAGACAGAGAGACTGAGACAGAGAGACTGAGACAGAGAGACTGAGACAGAGACAGAGACTGAGAGACTGAGACTGAGAGACTGAGACAGAGAGACTGAGACTGAGAGACTGAGACAGAGAGACTGAGACAGAGAGACTGAGACAGAGAGACTGAGACAGAGAGACTGAGACAGAGAGACTGAGACAGAGAGACTGAGACAGAGAGACTGAGACAGAGAGACTGAGACAGAGAGACTGAGACAGAGAGACTGAGACAGAGAGACTGAGACAGAGAGACTGAGACAGAGAGACTGAGACAGAGAGACTGAGACTGAGAGACTGAGACAGAGAGACTGAGACAGAGAGACAGAGACAGAGAGACTGAGACAGAGAGACTGAGACAGAGAGACTGAGACAGAGAGACTGAGACAGAGAGACTGAGACAGAGAGACTGAGACAGAGAGACTGAGGACAGAGAGACTGAGACTGAGAGACTGAGACAGAGAGACTGAGACAGAGAGACTGAGACAGAGAGACTGAGACAGAGAGACTGAGACAGAGAGACTGAGACAGAGAGACTGAGACAGAGAGACTGAGACTGAGAGACTGAGACAGAGAGACTGAGACAGAGAGACTGAGACAGAGAGACTGAGACAGAGAGACTGAGACAGAGAGACTGAGACTGAGAGACTGAGACAGAGAGACAGAGACAGAGAGACTGAGACAGAGAGACAGAGACAGAGAGACTGAGACAGAGAGACTGAGACAGAGAGACTGAGACAGAGAGACAGAGACAGAGAGACTGAGACAGAGAGACTGAGACAGAGAGACTGAGACTGAGAGACTGAGACAGAGAGACTGAGACAGAGAGACTGAGACAGAGAGACTGAGACAGAGAGACTGAGACAGAGAGACTGAGACAGAGAGACTGAGAGACTGAGACAGAGAGACTGAGACTGAGAGACTGAGACAGAGAGACTGAGACAGAGAGACTGAGAGACTGAGACTGAGAGACTGAGACTGAGAGACTGAGACAGAGAGACTGAGACAGAGAGACTGAGACAGAGAGACTGAGACAGAGAGACTGAGACAGAGAGACTGAGACAGAGAGACTGAGACAGAGAGACTGAGACAGAGAGACTGAGACTGAGAGACTGAGACAGAGAGACTGAGACTGAGAGACTGAGACAGAGAGACTGAGACAGAGAGACTGAGAGACTGAGACAGAGAGACTGAGACAGAGAGACTGAGACAGAGAGACTGAGACAGAGAGACTGAGACAGAGAGACTGAGACAGAGAGACTGAGACAGAGAGACTGAGACAGAGAGACTGAGACTGAGAGACTGAGACAGAGAGACTGAGAGACTGAGACAGAGAGACTGAGACAGAGAGACTGAGACAGAGAGACTGAGACAGAGAGACTGAGACAGAGAGACTGAGACAGAGAGACTGAGACTGAGAGACTGAGACAGAGAGACTGAGACAGAGAGACTGAGACAGAGAGACT
>NW_027422599.1:301310-302570 GCF_048934315.1 Petromyzon marinus
CTGCGTCTACACGGGTCGCGGGGGCGACAGGGGGACCCGGTAAGACGCGGTGGTGGGGGGGGCTTGGTGGTGGTGGTGGTGGTGGCGGTGGCGATGGGAGTGTCCAGGGCTTGGTGAATGAGCGGCGGTAGGTTTTTGGTGTGTGTGGAAAGCAGTCCGGCAAAAACAATCCCCTACCTCCTCGCCGCCGGTGCCGGACGATAACGCTGTGATGGACATTGCCATGGTGGTGGTGGTGGTGGTGGCGGTGGCGATGGGAGTGTCCAGGGCTTGGTGAATGAGCGGCGGTAGGTTTTTGGTGTGTGTGGAAAGCAGTCCGGCAAAAACAATCCCCTACCTCCTCGCCGCCGGTGCCGGACGATAACGCTGTGATGGACATTGCCATGGTGGTGGTGGTGGTGGTGGCGGTGGTCGGGAAGGGGGGTGGGTGGGTGAAGCCAAATCCGATTGGCTAGTCTCCTCGTGGCGTTCGTAGCCACCACAGCGGCCAACGGGGGGGGCCTCTGTACAAGTGTGGAGTAGTGGTTAGTGACGTCATGTCCACGCTCGCCAACTGGTACGATGACGTCACGGACGGTGACACCACGCGCAAGCCGGGGGGGGGGGGGGGGGGGGGGTGGCGGGACGGTGACGCCGTGCGGTCCCCCCGGGGGATTGAGCTGGAGCCCGTCAACGTGTTGCGGGGCTCGTGAAGGGTCAAAGTCGCGACCCAGGGGTAGGGGGAAATTGGCACCAGGCTGGGGGTAGCCTGCGGGCGTGCTAGGGACCTCCCCCGGTACCCTCGCCCCGGGGTGTGGAGCGTAGGCAGTGGGTGGGCAGTACAACGGAGTCGCGTGCGAAGAGAGAGGAGGCCCTTAATAAAAACAACTGGCGCAAGCCCCTAATGAACGTCGCGCAAGCCCCTGAAACGAAGACCCGCCTGCGAGTCCTCATTTTCGCCGCAGCACAGTGTCAGGGGGCTGGTCCACGTTCAAACTAAGCACCACTAAAACTGCGTGGAACAAATGCAACTAAAAGCTTGTACCGGAGGCACCAAATGACAGTCTCCTGGCCAGACCCCATGTGGCGGAGCCAGGAGACTGAATACGCACCCTCGGGGTTCCTCCGGAAGGTGGCAAAAAAAAAAAAACAGCCACTGCGAGTGGCCACGTGGGAATGTTCGAACGCTCACTGCGGAGGAGAGGCCGCCACTCCTCTGTCGTGAGCTGGACCCGCTACCTCCTGGATCTCCGTGGTATTCAGGAGGTCCGGTGGACGGCT
>NW_027422600.1:0-227857 GCF_048934315.1 Petromyzon marinus
GTGTGTGTAGTACTGTACACTATATATATACACTTCTGTGTGTGTAGTACTGAACACTATATACACTTCTGTGTGTCTCTGTGTAGTACTGTACACTATATATACACTTCTGTGTGTGTAGTACTGTACACTATATACACTTCTGTGTGTCTCATATATATGTAGTACTGTACACTATATATACACTTCTGTGTGTGTAGTACTGAACACTATATACACTTCTGTGTGTCTCTGTGTAGTACTGTACACTATATATACACTTCTGTGTGTCTGTAGTACTGTACACTATATTACACTTCTGTGTGTGTAGTACTGAACACTATATACACTTCTGTGTGTCTCTGTGTAGTACTGTACACTATATATACACTTCTGTGTGTGTAGTACTGAACACTATATACACTTCTGTGTGTCTCTGTGTAGTACTGTACACTATATATACACTTCTGTGTGTGTAGTACTGTACACTATATATATACACTTCTGTGTGTGTAGTACTGAACACTATATACACTTCTGTGTGTCTGTGTAGTACTGTACACTATATATACACTTCTGTGTGTGTAGTACTGTACACTATATACACTTCTGTGTGTCTCTGTGTAGTACTGTACACTATATACAGACTCCTGTGTGTGTAGTACTGTACACTATATATACACTTCTGTGTGTGTAGTACTGTACACTATATATACACTTCTGTGTGTCTCTGTGTAGTACTGTACACTATATATACACTTCTGTGTGTGTAGTACTGTACACTATATATATACACTTCTGTGTGTGTAGTACTGAACACTATATACACTTCTGTGTGTCTCTGTGTAGTACTGTACACTATATATACACTTCTGTGTGTGTAGTACTGAACACTATATACACTTCTGTGTGTCTCTGTGTAGTACTGTACACTATATATACACTTCTGTGTGTGTAGTACTGTACACTATATATACACTTCTGTGTGTGTAGTACTGTACACTATATACACTTCTGTGTGTCTCTGTGTAGTACTGTACACTATATACAGACTCCTGTGTGTGTAGTACTGTACACTATATATACACTTCTGTGTGTGTAGTACTGTACACTATATATACACTTCTGTGTGTGTAGTACTGTACACTATATATACACTTCTGTGTGTGTAGTACTGTACACTATATATACACTCCTGTGTCTTTCTGTAGTACTGTACACTATATATACACTCCTGTGTGTCTCTCTGTAGTACTGTACACTATATACACACTCCTGTGTGTCTCTGTAGTACTGTACACTATATATACACTCCTGTGTGTCTCTGTGTAGTACTGTACACTATATATACACTTCTGTGTGTGTAGTACTGTACACTATATATACACTTCTGTGTGTCTCTGTGTAGTACTGTACACTATATATACACTTCTGTGTGTGTAGTACTGTACACTATATATACACTTCTGTGTGTCTCTGTGTAGTACTGTACACTATATACACACTCCTGTGTGTGTAGTACTGTACACTATATATATACACTTCTGTGTGTGTAGTACTGAACACTATATACACTTCTGTGTGTCTCTGTGTAGTACTGTACACTATATATACACTTCTGTGTGTGTAGTACTGTACACTATATATACACTTCTGTGTGTCTCTGTGTAGTACTGTACACTATATATACACTTCTGTGTGTGTAGTACTGTACACTATATATACACTTCTGTGTGTCTCTGTGTAGTACTGTACACTATATACACACTCCTGTGTGTGTAGTACTGTACACTATATATACACTTCTGTGTGTGTAGTACTGAACACTATATACACTTCTGTGTGTCTCTGTGTAGTACTGTACACTATATATACACTTCTGTGTGTCTCTGTGTAGTACTGTACACTATATATACACTTCTGTGTGTGTAGTACTGTACACTATATATACACTTCTGTGTGTCTCTGTGTAGTACTGTACACTATATATACACTTCTGTGTGTGTAGTACTGTACACTATATATATACACTTCTGTGTGTGTAGTACTGAACACTATATACACTTCTGTGTGTCTCTGTGTAGTACTGTACACTATATATACACTTCTGTGTGTGTAGTACTGTACACTATATACACTTCTGTGTGTCTCTGTGTAGTACTGTACACTATATACACTTCTGTGTGTCTCTGTGTAGTACTGTACACTATATATACACTTCTGTGTGTGTAGTACTGTACACTATATACACTTCTGTGTGTCTCTGTGTAGTACTGTACACTATATATACACTTCTGTGTGTGTAGTACTGTACACTATATATATACACTTCTGTGTGTGTAGTACTGAACACTATATACACTTCTGTGTGTCTCTGTGTAGTACTGTACACTATATATACACTTCTGTGTGTGTAGTACTGAACACTATATACACTTCTGTGTGTCTCTGTGTAGTACTGTACACTATATATACACTTCTGTGTGTGTAGTACTGTACACTATATATACACTTCTGTGTGTGTAGTACTGTACACTATATACACTTCTGTGTGTCTCTGTGTAGTACTGTACACTATATACAGACTCCTGTGTGTGTAGTACTGTACACTATATATACACTTCTGTGTGTGTAGTACTGTACACTATATATACACTTCTGTGTGTGTAGTACTGTACACTATATATACACTTCTGTGTGTCTCTGTGTAGTACTGTACACTATATATACACTTCTGTGTGTGTAGTACTGTACACTATATATATACACTTCTGTGTGTGTAGTACTGAACACTATATACACTTCTGTGTGTCTCTGTGTAGTACTGTACACTATATACAGACTCCTGTGTTGTGTAGTACTGTACACTATATATACACTTCTGTGTGTGTAGTACTGTACACTATATATACACTCCTGTGTCTTTCTGTAGTACTGTACACTATATATACACTCCTGTGTGTCTCTCTGTAGTACTGTACACTATATACACACTCCTGTGTGTCTCTGTAGTACTGTACACTATATATACACTCCTGTGTGTCTCTGTGTAGTACTGTACACTATATATACACTTCTGTGTGTGTAGTACTGTACACTATATATACACTTCTGTGTGTCTCTGTGTAGTACTGTACACTATATATACACTTCTGTGTGTGTAGTACTGTACACTATATATACACTTCTGTGTGTCTCTGTGTAGTACTGTACACTATATACACACTTCCTGTGTGTGTAGTACTGTACACTATATATATACACTTCTGTGTGTGTAGTACTGAACACTATATACACTTCTGTGTGTCTCTGTGTAGTACTGTACACTATATATACACTTCTGTGTGTGTAGTACTGTACACTATATATACACTTCTGTGTGTCTCTGTGTAGTACTGTACACTATATATACACTTCTGTGTGTGTAGTACTGTACACTATATATACACTTCTGTGTGTCTCTGTGTAGTACTGTACACTATATATACACTTCTGTGTGTGTAGTACTGTACACTATATATATACACTTCTGTGTGTGTAGTACTGAACACTATATACACTTCTGTGTGTCTCTGTGTAGTACTGTACACTATATATACACTTCTGTGTGTGTAGTACTGTACACTATATACACTTCTGTGTGTCTCTGTGTAGTACTGTACACTATATACAGACTCCTGTGTGTGTAGTACTGTACACTATATATACACTTCTGTGTGTGTAGTACTGTACACTATATATACACTTCTGTGTGTGTAGTACTGTACACTATATATACACTTCTGTGTGTCTCTGTGTAGTACTGTACACTATATATACACTTCTGTGTGTGTAGTACTGTACACTATATATATACACTTCTGTGTGTGTAGTACTGAACACTATATACACTTCTGTGTGTCTCTGTGTAGTACTGTACACTATATACAGACTCCTGTGTGTGTAGTACTGTACACTATATATACACTTCTGTGTGTGTAGTACTGTACACTATATATACACTCCTGTGTCTTTCTGTAGTACTGTACACTATATATACACTCCTGTGTGTCTCTCTGTAGTACTGTACACTATATACACACTCCTGTGTGTCTCTGTAGTACTGTACACTATATATACACTCCTGTGTGTCTCTCTGTAGTACTGTACACTATATACACACTCCTGTGTGTGTAGTACTGTACACTATATATATACACTTCTGTGTGTGTAGTACTGAACACTATATACACTTCTGTGTGTCTCTGTGTAGTACTGTACACTATATATATACACTTCTGTGTGTGTAGTACTGAACACTATATACACTTCTGTGTGTCTCTGTGTAGTACTGTACACTATATATACACTTCTGTGTGTGTAGTACTGTACACTATATATACACTTCTGTGTGTGTAGTACTGTACACTATATATATACACTTCTGTGTGTGTAGTACTGAACACTATATACACTTCTGTGTGTCTCTGTGTAGTACTGTACACTATATATACACTTCTGTGTGTGTAGTACTGTACACTATATATACACTTCTGTGTGTCTCTGTGTAGTACTGTACACTATATATACACTTCTGTGTGTGTAGTACTGTACACTATATATACACTTCTGTGTGTCTCTGTGTAGTACTGTACACTATATATACACTTCTGTGTGTGTAGTACTGTACACTATATATATACACTTCTGTGTGTGTAGTACTGAACACTATATACACTTCTGTGTGTCTCTGTGTAGTACTGTACACTATATATACACTTCTGTGTGTGTAGTACTGTACACTATATACACTTCTGTGTGTCTCTGTGTAGTACTGTACACTATATACAGACTCCTGTGTGTGTAGTACTGTACACTATATATACACTTCTGTGTGTGTAGTACTGTACACTATATATACACTTCTGTGTGTCTCTGTGTAGTACTGTACACTATATATACACTTCTGTGTGTGTAGTACTGTACACTATATATATACACTTCTGTGTGTGTAGTACTGAACACTATATACACTTCTGTGTGTCTCTGTGTAGTACTGTACACTATATATACACTTCTGTGTGTGTAGTACTGAACACTATATACACTTCTGTGTGTCTCTGTGTAGTACTGTACACTATATATACACTTCTGTGTGTGTAGTACTGTACACTATATATACACTTCTGTGTGTGTAGTACTGTACACTATATACACTTCTGTGTGTCTCTGTGTAGTACTGTACACTATATACAGACTCCTGTGTGTGTAGTACTGTACACTATATATACACTTCTGTGTGTGTAGTACTGTACACTATATATACACTTCTGTGTGTGTAGTACTGTACACTATATATACACTTCTGTGTGTCTCTGTGTAGTACTGTACACTATATATACACTTCTGTGTGTGTAGTACTGTACACTATATATATACACTTCTGTGTGTGTAGTACTGAACACTATATACACTTCTGTGTGTCTCTGTGTAGTACTGTACACTATATATACACTTCTGTGTGTGTAGTACTGAACACTATATACACTTCTGTGTGTCTCTGTGTAGTACTGTACACTATATATACACTTCTGTGTGTGTAGTACTGTACACTATATATACACTTCTGTGTGTGTAGTACTGTACACTATATACACTTCTGTGTGTCTCTGTGTAGTACTGTACACTATATACAGACTCCTGTGTGTGTAGTACTGTACACTATATATACACTTCTGTGTGTGTAGTACTGTACACTATATATACACTCCTGTGTCTTTCTGTAGTACTGTACACTATATATACACTTCTGTGTGTCTCTCTGTAGTACTGTACACTATATACACACTCCTGTGTGTCTCTGTAGTACTGTACACTATATATACACTCCTGTGTGTCTCTCTGTAGTACTGTACACTATATACACACTCCTGTGTGTGTAGTACTGTACACTATATATATACACTTCTGTGTGTGTAGTACTGAACACTATATACACTTCTGTGTGTCTCTGTGTAGTACTGTACACTATATATATACACTTCTGTGTGTGTAGTACTGAACACTATATACACTTCTGTGTGTCTCTGTGTAGTACTGTACACTATATATACACTTCTGTGTGTGTAGTACTGTACACTATATATACACTTCTGTGTGTCTCTGTGTAGTACTGTACACTATATACACACTCCTGTGTGTGTAGTACTGTACACTATATATATACACTTCTGTGTGTGTAGTACTGAACACTATATACACTTCTGTGTGTCTCTGTGTAGTACTGTACACTATATATACACTTCTGTGTGTGTAGTACTGTACACTATATATACACTTCTGTGTGTCTCTGTGTAGTACTGTACACTATATATACACTTCTGTGTGTGTAGTACTGTACACTATATATATACACTTCTGTGTGTGTAGTACTGAACACTATATACACTTCTGTGTGTGTAGTACTGTACACTATATATACACTTCTGTGTGTGTAGTACTGAACACTATATACACTTCTGTGTGTCTCTGTGTAGTACTGTACACTATATATACACTTCTGTGTGTGTAGTACTGTACACTATATATACACTTCTGTGTGTGTAGTACTGTACACTATATACACTTCTGTGTGTCTCTGTGTAGTACTGTACACTATATACAGACTCCTGTGTGTGTAGTACTGTACACTATATATACACTTCTGTGTGTGTAGTACTGTACACTATATATACACTCCTGTGTCTTTCTGTAGTACTGTACACTATATATACACTTCTGTGTGTCTCTCTGTAGTACTGTACACTATATACACACTCCTGTGTGTCTCTGTAGTACTGTACACTATATATACACTCCTGTGTGTCTCTCTGTAGTACTGTACACTATATACACACTCCTGTGTGTGTAGTACTGTACACTATATATATACACTTCTGTGTGTGTAGTACTGAACACTATATACACTTCTGTGTGTCTCTGTGTAGTACTGTACACTATATATACACTTCTGTGTGTGTAGTACTGTACACTATATATACACTTCTGTGTGTCTCTGTGTAGTACTGTACACTATATACACACTCCTGTGTGTGTAGTACTGTACACTATATATATACACTTCTGTGTGTGTAGTACTGAACACTATATACACTTCTGTGTGTCTCTGTGTAGTACTGTACACTATATATACACTTCTGTGTGTGTAGTACTGTACACTATATATACACTTCTGTGTGTCTCTGTGTAGTACTGTACACTATATATACACTTCTGTGTGTGTAGTACTGTACACTATATATATACACTTCTGTGTGTGTAGTACTGAACACTATATACACTTCTGTGTGTGTAGTACTGTACACTATATATACACTTCTGTGTGTGTAGTACTGAACACTATATACACTTCTGTGTGTCTCTGTGTAGTACTGTACACTATATATACACTTCTGTGTGTCTCTGTGTAGTACTGTACACTATATATACACTTCTGTGTGTGTAGTACTGTACACTATATATATACACTTCTGTGTGTGTAGTACTGAACACTATATACACTTCTGTGTGTGTAGTACTGTACACTATATATACACTTCTGTGTGTGTAGTACTGAACACTATATACACTTCTGTGTGTCTCTGTGTAGTACTGTACACTATATATACACTTCTGTGTGTGTAGTACTGTACACTATATATACACTTCTGTGTGTGTAGTACTGTACACTATATACACTTCTGTGTGTCTCTGTGTAGTACTGTACACTATATACAGACTCCTGTGTGTGTAGTACTGTACACTATATATACACTTCTGTGTGTGTAGTACTGTACACTATATATACACTCCTGTGTCTTTCTGTAGTACTGTACACTATATATACACTTCTGTGTGTCTCTCTGTAGTACTGTACACTATATACACACTCCTGTGTGTGTAGTACTGTACACTATATATATACACTTCTGTGTGTGTAGTACTGAACACTATATACACTTCTGTGTGTCTCTGTGTAGTACTGTACACTATATATACACTTCTGTGTGTGTAGTACTGTACACTATATATACACTTCTGTGTGTCTCTGTGTAGTACTGTACACTATATATACACTTCTGTGTGTGTAGTACTGTACACTATATATATACACTTCTGTGTGTGTAGTACTGAACACTATATACACTTCTGTGTGTGTAGTACTGTACACTATATATACACTTCTGTGTGTGTAGTACTGAACACTATATACACTTCTGTGTGTCTCTGTGTAGTACTGTACACTATATATACACTTCTGTGTGTGTAGTACTGTACACTATATATACACTTCTGTGTGTCTCTGTGTAGTACTGTACACTATATATACACTTCTGTGTGTGTAGTACTGTACACTATATATATACACTTCTGTGTGTGTAGTACTGAACACTATATACACTTCTGTGTGTGTAGTACTGTACACTATATATACACTTCTGTGTGTGTAGTACTGAACACTATATACACTTCTGTGTGTGTAGTACTGTACACTATATATACACTTCTGTGTGTGTAGTACTGAACACTATATACACTTCTGTGTGTGTAGTACTGTACACTATATACACTTCTGTGTGTCTCTGTGTAGTACTGTACACTATATACAGACTCCTGTGTGTGTAGTACTGTACACTATATATACACTTCTGTGTGTGTAGTACTGTACACTATATATACACTCCTGTGTCTTTCTGTAGTACTGTACACTATATATACACTTCTGTGTGTCTCTCTGTAGTACTGTACACTATATACACACTCCTGTGTGTCTCTGTAGTACTGTACACTATATATACACTCCTGTGTGTCTCTCTGTAGTACTGTACACTATATACACACTCCTGTGTGTGTAGTACTGTACACTATATATATACACTTCTGTGTGTGTAGTACTGAACACTATATACACTTCTGTGTGTCTCTGTGTAGTACTGTACACTATATATACACTTCTGTGTGTGTAGTACTGTACACTATATATACACTTCTGTGTGTCTCTGTGTAGTACTGTACACTATATACACACTCCTGTGTGTGTAGTACTGTACACTATATATATACACTTCTGTGTGTGTAGTACTGAACACTATATACACTTCTGTGTGTCTCTGTGTAGTACTGTACACTATATATACACTTCTGTGTGTGTAGTACTGTACACTATATATACACTTCTGTGTGTCTCTGTGTAGTACTGTACACTATATATACACTTCTGTGTGTGTAGTACTGTACACTATATATATACACTTCTGTGTGTGTAGTACTGAACACTATATACACTTCTGTGTGTGTAGTACTGTACACTATATATACACTTCTGTGTGTGTAGTACTGAACACTATATACACTTCTGTGTGTCTCTGTGTAGTACTGTACACTATATATACACTTCTGTGTGTGTAGTACTGTACACTATATATACACTTCTGTGTGTGTAGTACTGTACACTATATACACTTCTGTGTGTCTCTGTGTAGTACTGTACACTATATACAGACTCCTGTGTGTGTAGTACTGTACACTATATATACACTTCTGTGTGTGTAGTACTGTACACTATATATACACTCCTGTGTCTTTCTGTAGTACTGTACACTATATATACACTTCTGTGTGTCTCTGTGTAGTACTGTACACTATATACACACTCCTGTGTGTCTCTGTAGTACTGTACACTATATATACACTCCTGTGTGTCTCTCTGTAGTACTGTACACTATATACACACTCCTGTGTGTGTAGTACTGTACACTATATATATACACTTCTGTGTGTGTAGTACTGAACACTATATACACTTCTGTGTGTCTCTGTGTAGTACTGTACACTATATATATACACTTCTGTGTGTGTAGTACTGAACACTATATACACTTCTGTGTGTCTCTGTGTAGTACTGTACACTATATATACACTTCTGTGTGTGTAGTACTGTACACTATATATACACTTCTGTGTGTCTCTGTGTAGTACTGTACACTATATACACACTCCTGTGTGTGTAGTACTGTACACTATATATATACACTTCTGTGTGTGTAGTACTGAACACTATATACACTTCTGTGTGTCTCTGTGTAGTACTGTACACTATATATACACTTCTGTGTGTGTAGTACTGTACACTATATATACACTTCTGTGTGTCTCTGTGTAGTACTGTACACTATATATACACTTCTGTGTGTGTAGTACTGTACACTATATATATACACTTCTGTGTGTGTAGTACTGAACACTATATACACTTCTGTGTGTGTAGTACTGTACACTATATATACACTTCTGTGTGTGTAGTACTGAACACTATATACACTTCTGTGTGTCTCTGTGTAGTACTGTACACTATATATACACTTCTGTGTGTGTAGTACTGTACACTATATATACACTTCTGTGTGTGTAGTACTGTACACTATATACACTTCTGTGTGTCTCTGTGTAGTACTGTACACTATATACAGACTCCTGTGTGTGTAGTACTGTACACTATATATACACTTCTGTGTGTGTAGTACTGTACACTATATATACACTCCTGTGTCTTTCTGTAGTACTGTACACTATATATACACTTCTGTGTGTCTCTCTGTAGTACTGTACACTATATACACACTCCTGTGTGTCTCTGTAGTACTGTACACTATATATACACTCCTGTGTGTCTCTCTGTAGTACTGTACACTATATACACACTCCTGTGTGTGTAGTACTGTACACTATATATATACACTTCTGTGTGTGTAGTACTGAACACTATATACACTTCTGTGTGTCTCTGTGTAGTACTGTACACTATATATATACACTTCTGTGTGTGTAGTACTGAACACTATATACACTTCTGTGTGTCTCTGTGTAGTACTGTACACTATATATACACTTCTGTGTGTGTAGTACTGTACACTATATATACACTTCTGTGTGTCTCTGTGTAGTACTGTACACTATATACACACTCCTGTGTGTGTAGTACTGTACACTATATATATACACTTCTGTGTGTGTAGTACTGAACACTATATACACTTCTGTGTGTCTCTGTGTAGTACTGTACACTATATATACACTTCTGTGTGTGTAGTACTGTACACTATATATACACTTCTGTGTGTCTCTGTGTAGTACTGTACACTATATATACACTTCTGTGTGTGTAGTACTGTACACTATATATATACACTTCTGTGTGTGTAGTACTGAACACTATATACACTTCTGTGTGTGTAGTACTGTACACTATATATACACTTCTGTGTGTGTAGTACTGAACACTATATACACTTCTGTGTGTCTCTGTGTAGTACTGTACACTATATATACACTTCTGTGTGTGTAGTACTGAACACTATATACACTTCTGTGTGTCTCTGTGTAGTACTGTACACTATATATATACACTTCTGTGTGTGTAGTACTGAACACTATATACACTTCTGTGTGTCTCTGTGTAGTACTGTACACTATATATACACTTCTGTGTGTGTAGTACTGTACACTATATATACACTTCTGTGTGTCTCTGTGTAGTACTGTACACTATATACACACTCCTGTGTGTGTAGTACTGTACACTATATATATACACTTCTGTGTGTGTAGTACTGAACACTATATACACTTCTGTGTGTCTCTGTGTAGTACTGTACACTATATATACACTTCTGTGTGTGTAGTACTGTACACTATATATACACTTCTGTGTGTCTCTGTGTAGTACTGTACACTATATATACACTTCTGTGTGTGTAGTACTGTACACTATATATACACTTCTGTGTGTCTCTGTGTAGTACTGTACACTATATATACACTTCTGTGTGTGTAGTACTGTACACTATATATATACACTTCTGTGTGTGTAGTACTGAACACTATATACACTTCTGTGTGTCTCTGTGTAGTACTGTACACTATATATACACTTCTGTGTGTGTAGTACTGAACACTATATACACTTCTGTGTGTCTCTGTGTAGTACTGTACACTATATATACACTTCTGTGTGTGTAGTACTGTACACTATATATACACTTCTGTGTGTGTAGTACTGTACACTATATACACTTCTGTGTGTCTCTGTGTAGTACTGTACACTATATACAGACTCCTGTGTGTGTAGTACTGTACACTATATATACACTTCTGTGTGTGTAGTACTGTACACTATATATACACTTCTGTGTGTGTAGTACTGTACACTATATATATACACTTCTGTGTGTGTAGTACTGAACACTATATACACTTCTGTGTGTCTCTGTGTAGTACTGTACACTATATATACACTTCTGTGTGTGTAGTACTGAACACTATATACACTTCTGTGTGTCTCTGTGTAGTACTGTACACTATATATACACTTCTGTGTGTGTAGTACTGTACACTATATATACACTTCTGTGTGTGTAGTACTGTACACTATATACACTTCTGTGTGTCTCTGTGTAGTACTGTACACTATATACAGACTCCTGTGTGTGTAGTACTGTACACTATATATACACTTCTGTGTGTGTAGTACTGTACACTATATATACACTCCTGTGTCTTTCTGTAGTACTGTACACTATATATACACTCCTGTGTGTCTCTCTGTAGTACTGTACACTATATACACACTCCTGTGTGTCTCTGTAGTACTGTACACTATATATACACTCCTGTGTGTCTCTCTGTAGTACTGTACACTATATACACACTCCTGTGTGTGTAGTACTGTACACTATATATATACACTTCTGTGTGTGTAGTACTGAACACTATATACACTTCTGTGTGTCTCTGTGTAGTACTGTACACTATATATACACTTCTGTGTGTGTAGTACTGAACACTATATACACTTCTGTGTGTCTCTGTGTAGTACTGTACACTATATATACACTTCTGTGTGTGTAGTACTGTACACTATATATACACTCCTGTGTCTTTCTGTAGTACTGTACACTATATATACACTCCTGTGTCTTTCTGTAGTACTGTACACTATATACACACTCCTGTGTGTCTCTGTAGTACTGTACACTATATATACACTCCTGTGTGTCTCTCTGTAGTACTGTACACTATATACACACTCCTGTGTGTGTAGTACTGTACACTATATATACACTTCTGTGTGTGTAGTACTGAACACTATATACACTTCTGTGTGTCTCTGTGTAGTACTGTACACTATATATACACTTCTGTGTGTCTCTGTGTAGTACTGTACACTATATATACACTTCTGTGTGTGTAGTACTGTACACTATATATACACTTCTGTGTGTCTGTGTAGTACTGTACACTATATATACACTTGTGTGTGTCTCTGTGTAGTACTGTACACTATATACAGACTCCTGTGTGTGTAGTACTGTACACTATATATTCACTTCTGTGTGTGTAGTACTGTACACTATATATACACTCCTGTGTCTTTCTGTAGTACTGTACACTATATACACTTCTGTGTGTCTCTGTGTAGTACTGTACACTATATATACACTTCTGTGTGTGTAGTACTGAACACTATATACACTTCTGTGTGTCTCTGTGTAGTACTGTACACTATATATACACTTCTGTGTGTGTAGTACTGAACACTATATACACTTCTGTGTGTGTAGTACTGAACACTATATACACTTCTGTGTGTCTCTGTGTAGTACTGTACACTATATATACACTTCTGTGTGTCTCTGTAGTACTGTACACTATATATACACTTGTGTGTGTAGTACTGTACACTATATACACTTCTGTGTGTGTAGTACTGTACACTATATATACACTTCTGTGTGTCTCTGTGTAGTACTGTACACTATATATACACTTCTGTGTGTCTCTGTGTAGTACTGTACACTATATATACACTTCTGTGTGTGTATTACTGTACACTATATATACACTTCTGTGTGTGTAGTACTGTACACTATATATACACTTCTGTGTGTCTCTGTGTAGTACTGTACACTATATACAGACTCCTGTGTGTGTAGTACTGTACACTATATATACACTTCTGTGTGTGTAGTACTGTACACTATATATACACTCCTGTGTCTTTCTGTAGTACTGTACACTATATATACACTTCTGTGTGTGTAGTACTGTACACTATATATACACTCCTGTGTCTTTCTGTAGTACTGTACACTATATATACACTCCTGTGTGTCTCTCTGTAGTACTGTACACTATATACACACTCCTGTGTGTGTAGTACTGTACACTATATATATACACTTCTGTGTGTGTAGTACTGAACACTATATACACTTCTGTGTGTCTCTGTGTAGTACTGTACACTATATATACACTTCTGTGTGTGTAGTACTGTACACTATATATACACTCCTGTGTCTTTCTGTAGTACTGTACACTATATATACACTCCTGTGTGTCTCTGTGTAGTACTGTACACTATATACAGACTCCTGTGTGTGTAGTACTGTACACTATATATATACACTTCTGTGTGTGTAGTACTGTACACTATATATACACTCCTGTGTCTTTCTGTAGTACTGTACACTATATACACACTCCTGTGTGTCTCTGTAGTACTGTACACTATATATACACTCCTGTGTGTCTCTCTGTAGTACTGTACACTATATACACACACCTGTGTGTGTAGTACTGTACACTATACATACACTTCTGTGTGTGTAGTACTGAACACTATATACACTTCTGTGTGTCTCTGTGTAGTACTGTACACTATATATACACTTCTGTGTGTGTAGTACTGTACACTATATACACTTCTGTGTGTGTAGTACTGTACACTATATATACACTTCTGTGTGTCTCTGTGTAGTACTGTACACTATACATACACTTCTGTGTGTGTAGTACTGAACACTATATACACTTCTGTGTGTCTCTGTGTAGTACTGTACACTATATATACACTTCTGTGTGTGTAGTACTGAACACTATATACACTTCTGTGTGTCTCTGTGTAGTACTGTACACTATATATACACTTCTGTGTGTCTCTGTGTAGTACTGTACACTATATACAGACTCCTGTGTGTGTAGTACTGTACACTATATATACACTTCTGTGTGTGTAGTACTGTACACAATATATACACTCCTGTGTCTTTCTGTAGTACTGTACACTATATACACACTCCTGTGTGTCTCTGTAGTACTGTACACTATATATACACTTCTGTGTGTCTCTGTGTAGTACTGTACACTATATATACACTTATGTGTGTGTAGTACTGTACACTATATATACACTTATGTGTGTGTAGTACTGTACACTATATACACATGTGTCTCTGTGTAGTACTGTACACTATATATACACTCCTGTGTGTCTCTGTGTAGTACTGTACACTATATATACACTTATGTGTGCCTCTGTGTAGTGTGGGGGCTACCGTCCCCCGCCATCACTGAATTGTCGGGGCCGCTACTCACCGACTCCCCCGTTCCACTCACACCGCTAGCCCCCGGCTGCTCCGTCAGGTCCAGACTAACGACCCCTAACGTCTCGCCCCCCTGTACCTCTGCCTGGGATGTAGACCGCGTTTGCATAGTTTAATTAGCGGCTCGTACGCTCCGCGCTTGCGATGCGTTACACTGTGCAAAGGCGGGGTGGGGCTGTAAGCGCGCTCACCAGTAAATCTCCGTCCCGCCCGTAAACAAACAGGCGCGGCGCGTGTTTCCCTCCCACCCGCGCTCCACGTGTGCCGACAATAACAAACACGCCCCTACCCTCTGCCCGTAAACAGACCAATCGCACACGAAGGGGTTGGAGCCGGGGGACGGGCGGGCTTTCTGCCGTGCGGGCGCCGCTGATTGGGGACGCTCGCTTGGCTCTGAGTTAAAGGTCCCGCTCATCAAACAGTCGCGCGAATACGCGCGACTGTTTGATGATCTCGCGACCAGACCCGTGTGCGGGTGCGTGACCGTGGCACCGCCACCCAGGTACGCGATCGCTAAGCACTATGGTGGGCAATCGTGCGGGCACGTAAACACCACCCGCTTCGTCTCGAGGTGCACAGCCGCGCATACACGTAGACACCCAGCGCACACTGCCCTCCACTTCACGCTCCCAAAAGACCACGCAACACAGTTGTTTTTCCCCCCACTAGCGAATTTTATTTACCTGTGATGGTACGGTCAGTGGACGCTAACCTATCCCTCGGAGGTCTACGAGTCGATTTCCCCTACCGCTCGCCCCGCTCTCTATCCTGGATGTAAAACGGCTGAACTTACGCCTCTCTCCCCGATGTACTGACCGCTGTGAGGGAATGAGGCGACGAGCCTGCCGATGCTGGAGTACGTCTCACGGACGTCTCGGATGGCTGACTCTCCTACTCCCGGGACCGCGATGATCTTGAACCAGAAGAACCCCCTTGCTACCCCGATCCCCCCCCCCCTTTTTATCCTACCTACAACAAAGGAATATTTGCTCTTTCCGACCCTTGGGCTCCCGTCCAATCAGGGGCTCGGATTCTCCCGCCCTTTCGATGTCCGGATCCCAGCTCAGATGACGTCGCCGCAGTGATCTCACCGACGTCCGCTCTCTGTTCTCCCGCTACCAGTCCACTGACCCGTGCATGTGTGAGGCTCCACTCGCGGTGGTTCGATGGCCCTTGCCGCGACCATGCAACTTTAATATCAGGTCGCTGATATTATATATACACTCCTGTGTGTCTCTGTGTAGTACTGTACACTATATATACACTTCTGTGTCTCTGTGTAGTACTGTACACTATATACACACTCCTGTGTGTGTAGTACTGTACACTATATATACACTCCTGTGTGTCTCTGTGTAGTACTGTACACTATATATACACTCCTGTGTGTCTCTGTGTAGTACTGTACACTATATATACACTTCTGTGTGTCTCTGTGTAGTACTGTACACTATATATACACTCCTGTTTGTGTAGTACTGAACACTATATACACTTCTGTGTGTCTCTGTGTAGTACTGTACACTATATATACACTTCTGTGTGTGTAGTACTGTACATTATATATACACTCCTGTGTGTCTTTCTGTAGTACTGTACACTATACACACTCCTGTGTGTCTCTGTGTAGTACTGTACACTATATATACACTCCTGTGTGTCTTTCTGTAGAACTGTACACTATACACACTCCTGTGTGTCTCTGTGTAGTACTGTACACTATATATACACTCCTGTTTGTGTAGTACTGTACACTATATATCCTACCTACAACAAAGGAATATTTGCTCTTTCCGACCCTTGGGCTCCCGTCCAATCAGGGGCTCGGATTCTCCCGCCCTTTCGATGTCCGGATCCCAGCTCAGATGACGTCGCCGCAGTGATCTCACCGACGTCCGCTCTCTGTTCTCCCGCTACCAGTCCACTGACCCGTGCATGTGTGAGGCTCCACTCGCGGTGGTTCGATGGCCCTTGCCGCGACCATGCAACTTTAATATCAGGTCGCTGATATTATATATACACTCCTGTGTGTCTCTGTGTAGTACTGTACACTATATATACACTTCTGTGTCTCTGTGTAGTACTGTACACTATATACACACTCCTGTGTGTGTAGTACTGTACACTATATATACACTCCTGTTTGTGTAGTACTGAACACTATATACACTTCTGTGTGTCTCTGTGTAGTACTGTACACTATATATACACTTCTGTGTGTCTTTCTGTAGAACTGTACACTATACACACTCCTGTGTGTCTCTGTGTAGTACTGTACACTATATATACACTTCTGTGTGTGTAGTACTGTACACTATATATACACTCCTGTGTCTTTCTGTAGTACTGTACACTATACACACTCCTGTGTGTCTCTGTGTAGTACTGTACACTATATATACACTTCTGTGTGTCTCTGTGTAGTGTGGGGGCTACCGTCCCCCGCCATCACTGAATTGTCGGGGCCGCTGCTCACCGACTCCCCCGTTCCACTCACACCGCTACCCCCCGGGTGCTCCGTCAGGTCCAGACTAACGACTCCTAACGTCTCGCCCCCCTGTACCTCTGGGATGTAGACCGCGTTTGCATAGTTTAATTAGCGGCTCGTACGCTCCGCGCTTGCGATGCGTTACACTGTGCAAAGGCGGGGTGGGGCTGTAAGCGCGCTCACCAGTAAATCTCCGTCCCGCCCGTAAACAAACAGGCGCGGCGCGTGTTTCCCTCCCACCCGCGCTCCACGTGTGCCGACAATAACAAACACGCCCCTACCCTCTGCCCGTAAACAGACCAATCGCACACGAAGGGGTTGGAGCCGGGGGACGGGCGGGCTTTCTGCCGTGCGGGCGCCGCTGATTGGGGACGCTCGCTTGGCTCTGAGTTAAAGGTCCCGCTCATCAAACAGTCGCGCGAATACGCGCGACTGTTTGATGATCTCGCGACCAGACCCGTGTGCGGGTGCGTGACCGTGGCACCGCCACCCAGGTACGCGATCGCTAAGCACTATGGTGGGCAATCGTGCGGGCACGTAAACACCACCCGCTTCGTCTCGAGGTGCACAGCCGCGCATACACGTAGACACCCAGCGCACACTGCCCTCCACTTCACGCTCCCAAAAGACCACGCAACACAGTTGTTTTTCCCCCCACTAGCGAATTTTATTTACATGTGATGGTACGGTCAGTGGACGCTAACCTATCCCTCGGAGGTCTACGAGTCGATTTCCCCTACCGCTCGCCCCGCTCTCTATCCTGGATGTAAAACGGCTGAACTTACGCCTCTCTCCCCGATGTACTGACCGCTGTGAGGGAATGAGGCGACGAGCCTGCCGATGCTGGAGTACGTCTCACGGACGTCTCGGATGGCTGACTCTCCTACTCCCGGGACCGCGATGATCTTGAACCAGAAGAACCCCCTTGCTACCCCGATCCCCCCCCCCTTTTTATCCTACCTACAACAAAGGAATATTTGCTCTTTCCGACCCTTGGGCTCCCGTCCAATCAGGGGCTCGGATTCTCCCGCCCTTTCGAAGTCCGGATCCCAGCTCAGATGACGTCGCCGCAGTGATCTCACCGACGTCCGCTCTCTGTTCTCCCGCTACCAGTCCACTGACCCGTGCATGTGTGAGGCTCCACTCGCGGTGGTTCGATGGCCCTTGCCGCGACCATGCAACTTTAATATCAGGTCGCTGATATTATATATACACTCCTGTGTGTCTCTGTGTAGTACTGTACACTATATATACACTTCTGTGTCTCTGTGTAGTACTGTACACTATATATACACTTCTGTGTGTCTTTCTGTAGAACTGTACACTATACACACTCCTGTGTGTCTCTGTGTAGTACTGTACACTATATATACACTTCTGTGTGTGTAGTACTGTACACTATATATACACTCCTGTGTCTTTCTGTAGTACTGTACACTATACACACTCCTGTGTGTCTCTGTGTAGTACTGTACACTATATATACACTTCTGTGTGTCTCTGTGTAGTGTGGGGGCTACCGTCCCCCGCCATCACTGAATTGTCGGGGCCGCTGCTCACCGACTCCCCCGTTCCACTCACACCGCTACCCCCCGGGTGCTCCGTCAGGTCCAGACTAACGACTCCTAACGTCTCGCCCCCCTGTACCTCTGGGATGTAGACCGCGTTTGCATAGTTTAATTAGCGGCTCGTACGCTCCGCGCTTGCGATGCGTTACACTGTGCAAAGGCGGGGTGGGGCTGTAAGCGCGCTCACCAGTAAATCTCCGTCCCGCCCGTAAACAAACAGGCGCGGCGCGTGTTTCCCTCCCACCCGCGCTCCACGTGTGCCGACAATAACAAACACGCCCCTACCCTCTGCCCGTAAACAGACCAATCGCACACGAAGGGGTTGGAGCCGGGGGACGGGCGGGCTTTCTGCCGTGCGGGCGCCGCTGATTGGGGACGCTCGCTTGGCTCTGAGTTAAAGGTCCCGCTCATCAAACAGTCGCGCGAATACGCGCGACTGTTTGATGATCTCGCGACCAGACCCGTGTGCGGGTGCGTGACCGTGGCACCGCCACCCAGGTACGCGATCGCTAAGCACTATGGTGGGCAATCGTGCGGGCACGTAAACACCACCCGCTTCGTCTCGAGGTGCACAGCCGCGCATACACGTAGACACCCAGCGCACACTGCCCTCCACTTCACGCTCCCAAAAGACCACGCAACACAGTTGTTTTTCCCCCCACTAGCGAATTTTATTTACATGTGATGGTACGGTCAGTGGACGCTAACCTATCCCTCGGAGGTCTACGAGTCGATTTCCCCTACCGCTCGCCCCGCTCTCTATCCTGGATGTAAAACGGCTGAACTTACGCCTCTCTCCCCGATGTACTGACCGCTGTGAGGGAATGAGGCGACGAGCCTGCCGATGCTGGAGTACGTCTCACGGACGTCTCGGATGGCTGACTCTCCTACTCCCGGGACCGCGATGATCTTGAACCAGAAGAACCCCCTTGCTACCCCGATCCCCCCCCCCCTTTTTATCCTACCTACAACAAAGGAATATTTGCTCTTTCCGACCCTTGGGCTCCCGTCCAATCAGGGGCTCGGATTCTCCCGCCCTTTCGATGTCCGGATCCCAGCTCAGATGACGTCGCCGCAGTGATCTCACCGACGTCCGCTCTCTGTTCTCCCGCTACCAGTCCACTGACCCGTGCATGTGTGAGGCTCCACTCGCGGTGGTTCGATGGCCCTTGCCGCGACCATGCAACTTCAATATCAGGTCGCTGATATTATATATACACTCCTGTGTGTCTCTGTGTAGTACTGTACACTATATATACACTTCTGTGTGTCTCTGTGTAGTACTGTACACTATATATACACTTCCGTGTGTGTAGTACTGTACACTATATATACACTCCTGTGTGTCTTTCTGTAGTACTGTACACTATATACACACTCCTGTGTGTCTCTGTGTAGTACTGTACACTATATACACACTCCTGTGTGTGTAGTACTGTACACTATATATACACTTCTGTGTGTGTAGTACTGTACACTATATATACACTTATGTGTGTGTAGTACTGTACACTATATATACACTTCTGTGTCTCTGTGTAGTACTGTACACTATATATACACTTCTGTGTGTCTCTGTGTAGTGTGGGGGCTACCGTCCCCCGCAATCACTGAATTGTCGGGGCCGCTGCTCACCGACTCCCCCGTTCCACTCACACCGCTACCCCCCGGCTGCTCCGTCAGGTCCAGACTAACGACCCCTAACGTCTCGCCCCCATGTACCTCTGGGATGTAGACCGCGTTTGCATAGTTTAATTAGCGGCTCGTACGCTCCGCGCTTGCGATGCGTTACACTGTGCAAAGGCGGGGTGGGGCTGTAAGCGCGCTCACCAGTAAATCTCCGTCCCGCCCGTAAACAAACAGGCGCGGCGCGTGTTTCCCTCCCACCCGCGCTCCACGTGTGCCGACAATAACAAACACGCCCCTACCCTCTGCCCGTAAACAGACCAATCGCACACGAAGGGGTTGGAGCCGGGGGACGGGCGGGCTTTCTGCCGTGCGGGCGCCGCTGATTGGGGACGCTCGCTTGGCTCTGAGTTAAAGGTCCCGCTCAAACAGTCGCGCGAATACGCGCACGCTCGGCGCTCTAACTCGCTATCTCGCGACCAGACCCGTGTGCGGGTGCGTGACCGCGGCACCGCCACCCAGGTACGCGATCGCTAAGCACTATGGTGGGCAATCGTGCGGGCACGTAAACACCTCGAGGTGCACAGCCGCGCATACACGTAGACACCCAGCGCACACTGCCCTCCACTTCACGCTCCCAAAAGACCACGCAACACAGTTGTTTTTCCCCCCACTAGCGAATTGTATTTACCTGTGATGGTACGGTCAGTGGACGCTAACCTATCCCTCGGAGGTCTACGAGTCGATTTCCCCTACCGCTCGCCCCGCTCTCTATCCTGGATGTAAAACGGCTGAACTTACGCCTCTCTCCCCGATGTACTGACCGCTGTGAGGGAATGAGGCGACGAGCCTGCCGATGCTGGAGTACGTCTCACGGACGTCTCGGATGGCTGACTCTCCTACTCCCGGGACCGCGATGATCTTGAACCAGAAGAACCCCCTTGCTACCCCGATCCCCCCCCCCTTTTTATCCTACCTACAAAAAAGGAATATTTGCTCTTTCCGACCCTTGGGCTCCCGTCCAATCAGGGGCTCGGATTCTCCCGCAGTGATCTCACCGACGTCCGCTCTCTGTTCTCCCGCTACCAGTCCACTGACCCGTGCATGTGTGAGGCTCCACTCGCGGTGGTTCGATGGCCCTTGCCGCGACCATGCAACTTCAATATCAGGTCGCTGATATTATATATACACTCCTGTGTCTCTGTGTAGTACTGTACACTATATATACACTTCCGTGTGTGTAGTACTGTACACTATACACTTATGTGTGTGTAGTACTGTACACTATATATACACTTCTGTGTGTGTAGTACTGTACACTATATATACACTTATGTGTGTGTAGTACTGTACACTATATATACACTTATGTGTGTCTCTGTGTAGTACTGTACACTATATACACACTTATGTGTGTCTCTGTGTAGTGTGGGGGCTACCGTCCCCCGCCATCACTGAATTGTCGGGGCCGCTGCTCACCGACTCCCCCGTTCCACTCACACCGCTACCCCCCGGCTGCTCCGTCAGGTCCAGACTAACGACCCCTAACGTCTCGCCCCCATGTACCTCTGGGATGTAGACCGCGTTTGCATAGTTTAATTAGCGGCTCGTACGCTCCGCGCTTGCGATGCGTTACACTGTGCAAAGGCGGGGTGGGGCTGTAAGCGCGCTCACCAGTAAATCTCCCTCCCACCCGCTCCACGTGTGCCGACAATAACAAACACGCCCCTACCCTCTGCCCGTAAACAGACCAATCGCACACGAAGGGGTTGGAGCCAGGGGACGGGCGGGCTTTCTGCCGTGCGGGCGCCGCTGATTGGGGACGCTCGCTTGGCTCTGAGTTAAAGGTCCCGCTCAAACAGTCGCGCGAATACGCGCACGCTCGGCGCTCTAACTCGCTATCTCGCGACCAGACCCGTGTGCGGGTGCGTGACCGCGGCACCGCCACCCAGGTACGCGATCGCTAAGCACTATGGTGGGCAATCGTGCGGGCACGTAAACACCTCGAGGTGCACAGCCGCGCATACACGTAGACACCCAGCGCACACTGCCCTCCACTTCACGCTCCCAAAAGACCACGCAACACAGTTGTTTTTCCCCCCACTAGCGAATTTTATTTACCTGTGATGGTACGGTCAGTGGACGCTAACCTATCCCTCGGAGGTCTACGAGTCGATTTCCCCTACCGCTCGCCCCGCTCTCTATCCTGGATGTAAAACGGCTGAACTTACGCCTCTCTCCCCGATGTACTGACCGCTGTGAGGGAATGAGGCGACGAGCCTGCCGATGCTGGAGTACGTCTCACGGACGTCTCGGATGGCTGACTCTCCTACTCCCGGGACCGCGATGATCTTGAACCAGAAGAACTCCCTTGCTATCCCGATCCCCCCCCCCTTTTTATCCTACCTACAACAAAGGAATATTTGCTCTTTCCGACCCTTGGGCTCCCGTCCAATCAGGGGCTCGGATTCTCCCGCCCTTTCGATGTCCGGATCCCAGCTCAGATGACGTCGCCGCAGTGATCTCACCGACGTCCGCTCTCTGTTCTCCCGCTACCAGTCCACTGACCCGTGCATGTGTGAGGCTCCACTCGCGGTGGTTCGATGGCCCTTGCCGCGACCATGCAACTTTAATATCAGGTCGCTGATATTATATATACACTCCTGTGTGTCTCTGTGTAGTACTGTACACTATATATACACTTCTGTGTCTCTGTGTAGTACTGTACACTATATACACACTCCTGTGTGTGTAGTACTGTACACTATATATACACTCCTGTGTGTCTGTGTAGTACTGTACACTATATACACTTCTGTGTCTCTGTGTAGTACTGTACACTATATATACACTTCTGTGTGTCTCTGTGTAGTGTGGGGGCTACCGTCCCCCGCCATCACTGAATTGTCGGGCCCGCTGCTCACCGACTCCCCCGTTCCACTCACACCGCTACCCCCCGGCTGCTCCGTCAGGTCCAGACTAACGACCCCTAACGTCTCGCCCCCATGTACCTCTGGGATGTAGACCGCGTTTGCATAGTTTAATTAGCGGCTCGTACGCTCCGCGCTTGCGATGCGTTACACTGTGCAAAGGCGGGGTGGGGCTGTAAGCGCGCTCACCAGTAAATCTCCGTCCCGCCCGTAAACAAACAGGCGCGGCGCGTGTTTCCCTCCCACCCGCGCTCCACGTGTGCCGACAATAACAAACACGCCCCTACCCTCTGCCCGTAAACAGACCAATCGCACACGAAGGGGTTGGAGCCGGGGGACGGGCGGGCTTTCTGCCGTGCGGGCGCCGCTGATTGGGGACGCTCGCTTGGCTCTGAGTTAAAGGTCCCGCTCATCAAACAGTCGCGCGAATACGCGCGACTGTTTGATGATCTCGCGACCAGACCCGTGTGCGGGTGCGTGACCGTGGCACCGCCACCCAGGTACGCGATCGCTAAGCACTATGGTGGGCAATCGTGCGGGCACGTAAACACCACCCGCTTCGTCTCGAGGTGCACAGCCGCGCATACACGTAGACACCCAGCGCACACTGCCCTCCACTTCACGCTCCCAAAAGACCACGCAACACAGTTGTTTTTCCCCCCACTAGCGAATTTTATTTACATGTGATGGTACGGTCAGTGGACGCTAACCTATCCCTCGGAGGTCTACGAGTCGATTTCCCCTACCGCTCGCCCCGCTCTCTATCCTGGATGTAAAACGGCTGAACTTACGCCTCTCTCCCCGATGTACTGACCGCTGTGAGGGAATGAGGCGACGAGCCTGCCGATGCTGGAGTACGTCTCACGGACGTCTCGGATGGCTGACTCTCCTACTCCCGGGACCGCGATGATCTTGAACCAGAAGAACCCCCTTGCTACCCCGATCCCCCCCCCCTTTTTATCCTACCTACAACAAAGGAATATTTGCTCTTTCCGACCCTTGGGCTCCCGTCCAATCAGGGGCTCGGATTCTCCCGCCCTTTCGAAGTCCGGATCCCAGCTCAGATGACGTCGCCGCAGTGATCTCACCGACGTCCGCTCTCTGTTCTCCCGCTACCAGTCCACTGACCCGTGCATGTGTGAGGCTCCACTCGCGGTGGTTCGATGGCCCTTGCCGCGACCATGCAACTTTAATATCAGGTCGCTGATATTATATATACACTCCTGTGTGTCTCTGTGTAGTACTGTACACTATATATACACTTCTGTGTCTCTGTGTAGTACTGTACACTATATATACACTTCTGTGTGTCTTTCTGTAGAACTGTACACTATACACACTCCTGTGTGTCTCTGTGTAGTACTGTACACTATATATACACTTCTGTGTGTGTAGTACTGTACACTATATATACACTCCTGTGTCTTTCTGTAGTACTGTACACTATACACACTCCTGTGTGTCTCTGTGTAGTACTGTACACTATATATACACTTCTGTGTGTCTCTGTGTAGTGTGGGGGCTACCGTCCCCCGCCATCACTGAATTGTCGGGGCCGCTGCTCACCGACTCCCCCGTTCCACTCACACCGCTACCCCCCGGGTGCTCCGTCAGGTCCAGACTAACGACTCCTAACGTCTCGCCCCCCTGTACCTCTGGGATGTAGACCGCGTTTGCATAGTTTAATTAGCGGCTCGTACGCTCCGCGCTTGCGATGCGTTACACTGTGCAAAGGCGGGGTGGGGCTGTAAGCGCGCTCACCAGTAAATCTCCGTCCCGCCCGTAAACAAACAGGCGCGGCGCGTGTTTCCCTCCCACCCGCGCTCCACGTGTGCCGACAATAACAAACACGCCCCTACCCTCTGCCCGTAAACAGACCAATCGCACACGAAGGGGTTGGAGCCGGGGGACGGGCGGGCTTTCTGCCGTGCGGGCGCCGCTGATTGGGGACGCTCGCTTGGCTCTGAGTTAAAGGTCCCGCTCATCAAACAGTCGCGCGAATACGCGCGACTGTTTGATGATCTCGCGACCAGACCCGTGTGCGGGTGCGTGACCGTGGCACCGCCACCCAGGTACGCGATCGCTAAGCACTATGGTGGGCAATCGTGCGGGCACGTAAACACCACCCGCTTCGTCTCGAGGTGCACAGCCGCGCATACACGTAGACACCCAGCGCACACTGCCCTCCACTTCACGCTCCCAAAAGACCACGCAACACAGTTGTTTTTCCCCCCACTAGCGAATTTTATTTACATGTGATGGTACGGTCAGTGGACGCTAACCTATCCCTCGGAGGTCTACGAGTCGATTTCCCCTACCGCTCGCCCCGCTCTCTATCCTGGATGTAAAACGGCTGAACTTACGCCTCTCTCCCCGATGTACTGACCGCTGTGAGGGAATGAGGCGACGAGCCTGCCGATGCTGGAGTACGTCTCACGGACGTCTCGGATGGCTGACTCTCCTACTCCCGGGACCGCGATGATCTTGAACCAGAAGAACCCCCTTGCTACCCCGATCCCCCCCCCCCTTTTTATCCTACCTACAACAAAGGAATATTTGCTCTTTCCGACCCTTGGGCTCCCGTCCAATCAGGGGCTCGGATTCTCCCGCCCTTTCGATGTCCGGATCCCAGCTCAGATGACGTCGCCGCAGTGATCTCACCGACGTCCGCTCTCTGTTCTCCCGCTACCAGTCCACTGACCCGTGCATGTGTGAGGCTCCACTCGCGGTGGTTCGATGGCCCTTGCCGCGACCATGCAACTTCAATATCAGGTCGCTGATATTATATATACACTCCTGTGTGTCTCTGTGTAGTACTGTACACTATATATACACTTCTGTGTGTCTCTGTGTAGTACTGTACACTATATATACACTTCCGTGTGTGTAGTACTGTACACTATATATACACTCCTGTGTGTCTTTCTGTAGTACTGTACACTATATACACACTCCTGTGTGTCTCTGTGTAGTACTGTACACTATATACACACTCCTGTGTGTGTAGTACTGTACACTATATATACACTTCTGTGTGTGTAGTACTGTACACTATATATACACTTATGTGTGTGTAGTACTGTACACTATATATACACTTCTGTGTCTCTGTGTAGTACTGTACACTATATATACACTTCTGTGTGTCTCTGTGTAGTGTGGGGGCTACCGTCCCCCGCAATCACTGAATTGTCGGGGCCGCTGCTCACCGACTCCCCCGTTCCACTCACACCGCTACCCCCCGGCTGCTCCGTCAGGTCCAGACTAACGACCCCTAACGTCTCGCCCCCATGTACCTCTGGGATGTAGACCGCGTTTGCATAGTTTAATTAGCGGCTCGTACGCTCCGCGCTTGCGATGCGTTACACTGTGCAAAGGCGGGGTGGGGCTGTAAGCGCGCTCACCAGTAAATCTCCGTCCCGCCCGTAAACAAACAGGCGCGGCGCGTGTTTCCCTCCCACCCGCGCTCCACGTGTGCCGACAATAACAAACACGCCCCTACCCTCTGCCCGTAAACAGACCAATCGCACACGAAGGGGTTGGAGCCGGGGGACGGGCGGGCTTTCTGCCGTGCGGGCGCCGCTGATTGGGGACGCTCGCTTGGCTCTGAGTTAAAGGTCCCGCTCAAACAGTCGCGCGAATACGCGCACGCTCGGCGCTCTAACTCGCTATCTCGCGACCAGACCCGTGTGCGGGTGCGTGACCGCGGCACCGCCACCCAGGTACGCGATCGCTAAGCACTATGGTGGGCAATCGTGCGGGCACGTAAACACCTCGAGGTGCACAGCCGCGCATACACGTAGACACCCAGCGCACACTGCCCTCCACTTCACGCTCCCAAAAGACCACGCAACACAGTTGTTTTTCCCCCCACTAGCGAATTGTATTTACCTGTGATGGTACGGTCAGTGGACGCTAACCTATCCCTCGGAGGTCTACGAGTCGATTTCCCCTACCGCTCGCCCCGCTCTCTATCCTGGATGTAAAACGGCTGAACTTACGCCTCTCTCCCCGATGTACTGACCGCTGTGAGGGAATGAGGCGACGAGCCTGCCGATGCTGGAGTACGTCTCACGGACGTCTCGGATGGCTGACTCTCCTACTCCCGGGACCGCGATGATCTTGAACCAGAAGAACCCCCTTGCTACCCCGATCCCCCCCCCCTTTTTATCCTACCTACAAAAAAGGAATATTTGCTCTTTCCGACCCTTGGGCTCCCGTCCAATCAGGGGCTCGGATTCTCCCGCAGTGATCTCACCGACGTCCGCTCTCTGTTCTCCCGCTACCAGTCCACTGACCCGTGCATGTGTGAGGCTCCACTCGCGGTGGTTCGATGGCCCTTGCCGCGACCATGCAACTTCAATATCAGGTCGCTGATATTATATATACACTCCTGTGTCTCTGTGTAGTACTGTACACTATATATACACTTCCGTGTGTGTAGTACTGTACACTATACACTTATGTGTGTGTAGTACTGTACACTATATATACACTTCTGTGTGTGTAGTACTGTACACTATATATACACTTATGTGTGTGTAGTACTGTACACTATATATACACTTATGTGTGTCTCTGTGTAGTACTGTACACTATATACACACTTATGTGTGTCTCTGTGTAGTGTGGGGGCTACCGTCCCCCGCCATCACTGAATTGTCGGGGCCGCTGCTCACCGACTCCCCCGTTCCACTCACACCGCTACCCCCCGGCTGCTCCGTCAGGTCCAGACTAACGACCCCTAACGTCTCGCCCCCATGTACCTCTGGGATGTAGACCGCGTTTGCATAGTTTAATTAGCGGCTCGTACGCTCCGCGCTTGCGATGCGTTACACTGTGCAAAGGCGGGGTGGGGCTGTAAGCGCGCTCACCAGTAAATCTCCCTCCCACCCGCTCCACGTGTGCCGACAATAACAAACACGCCCCTACCCTCTGCCCGTAAACAGACCAATCGCACACGAAGGGGTTGGAGCCAGGGGACGGGCGGGCTTTCTGCCGTGCGGGCGCCGCTGATTGGGGACGCTCGCTTGGCTCTGAGTTAAAGGTCCCGCTCAAACAGTCGCGCGAATACGCGCACGCTCGGCGCTCTAACTCGCTATCTCGCGACCAGACCCGTGTGCGGGTGCGTGACCGCGGCACCGCCACCCAGGTACGCGATCGCTAAGCACTATGGTGGGCAATCGTGCGGGCACGTAAACACCTCGAGGTGCACAGCCGCGCATACACGTAGACACCCAGCGCACACTGCCCTCCACTTCACGCTCCCAAAAGACCACGCAACACAGTTGTTTTTCCCCCCACTAGCGAATTTTATTTACCTGTGATGGTACGGTCAGTGGACGCTAACCTATCCCTCGGAGGTCTACGAGTCGATTTCCCCTACCGCTCGCCCCGCTCTCTATCCTGGATGTAAAACGGCTGAACTTACGCCTCTCTCCCCGATGTACTGACCGCTGTGAGGGAATGAGGCGACGAGCCTGCCGATGCTGGAGTACGTCTCACGGACGTCTCGGATGGCTGACTCTCCTACTCCCGGGACCGCGATGATCTTGAACCAGAAGAACTCCCTTGCTATCCCGATCCCCCCCCCCTTTTTATCCTACCTACAACAAAGGAATATTTGCTCTTTCCGACCCTTGGGCTCCCGTCCAATCAGGGGCTCGGATTCTCCCGCCCTTTCGATGTCCGGATCCCAGCTCAGATGACGTCGCCGCAGTGATCTCACCGACGTCCGCTCTCTGTTCTCCCGCTACCAGTCCACTGACCCGTGCATGTGTGAGGCTCCACTCGCGGTGGTTCGATGGCCCTTGCCGCGACCATGCAACTTTAATATCAGGTCGCTGATATTATATATACACTCCTGTGTGTCTCTGTGTAGTACTGTACACTATATATACACTTCTGTGTCTCTGTGTAGTACTGTACACTATATACACACTCCTGTGTGTGTAGTACTGTACACTATATATACACTCCTGTGTGTCTGTGTAGTACTGTACACTATATACACTTCTGTGTCTCTGTGTAGTACTGTACACTATATACACACTCCTGTGTGTGTAGTACTGTACACTATATATACACTCCTGTGTCTCTGTGTAGTACTGTACACTATATATACACTCCTGTTTGTGTAGTACTGTACACTATATATACACTTCTGTGTGTCTCTGTGTAGTACTGTACACTATATATACACTCCTGTGTGTCTCTGTGTAGTACTGTACACTATATATACACTTCTGTGTGTCTCTGTGTAGTACTGTACACTATATATACACTCCTGTGTGTCTTTCTGTAGAACTGTACACTATACACACTCCTGTGTGTCTCTGTGTAGTACTGTACACTATATATACACTCCTGTTTGTGTAGTACTGTACACTATATATACACTTCTGTGTGTCTCTGTGTAGTACTGTACACTATATATACACTTCTGTGTGTGTAGTACTGAACACTATATACACTCCTGTGTGTCTCTGTGTAGTACTGTACACTATATATACACTTCTGTGTGTCTCTGTGTAGTACTGTACACTATATATACACTTCTGTGTGTCTCTGTGTAGTGTGGGGGCTACCGTCCCCCGCCATCACTGAATTGTCGGGGCCGCTGCTCACCGACTCCCCCGTTCCACTCACACCGCTACCCCCCGGCTGCTCCGTCAGGTCCAGACTAACGACCCCTAACGTCTCGCCCCCCTGTACCTCTGGGATGTAGACCGCGTTTGCATAGTTTAATTAGCGGCTCGTACGCTCCGCGCTTGCGATGCGTTACACTGTGCAAAGGCGGGGTGGGGCTGTAAGCGCGCTCACCAGTAAATCTCCGTCCCGCCCGTAAACAAACAGGCGCGGCGCGTGTTTCCCTCCCACCCGCGCTCCACGTGTGCCGACAATAACAAACACGCCCCTACCCTCTGCCCGTAAACAGACCAATCGCACACGAAGTGGTTGGAGCCGGGGGACGGGCGGGCTTTCTGCCGTGCGGGCGCCGCTGATTGGGGACGCTCGCTTGGCTCTGAGTTAAAGGTCCCGCTCATCAAACAGTCGCGCGAATACGCGCGACTGTTTGATGATCTCGCGACCAGACCCGTGTGCGGGTGCGTGACCGCGGCACCGCCACCCAGGTACGCGATCGCTAAGCACTATGGTGGGCAATCGTGCGGGCACGTAAACACCATCCGCTTCGTCTCGAGGTGCACAGCCGCGCATACACGTAGACACCCAGCGCACACTGCCCTCCACTTCACGCTCCCAAAAGACCACGCAACACAGTTGTTTTTCCACCCACTAGCGAATTGTATTTACCTGTGATGGTACGGTCAGTGGACGCTAACCTATCCCTCGGAGGTCTACGAGTCGATTTCCCCTACCGCTCGCCCCGCTCTCTATCCTGGATGTAAAACGGCTGAACTTACGCCCCTCTCACTCGTACTTACTTCTCCCCGATGTACTGACCGCTGTGAGGGAATGAGGCGACGAGCCTGCCGATGCTGGAGTACGTCTCACGGACGTCTCGGATGGCTGACTCTCCTGCTCCCGGGACCGCGATGATCTTGAACCAGAAGAACCCCCTTGCTACCGCCTTGGCGTCTGGTTGTTCCGAAAATGCCTTGGTTCCCTGCTGGGCAATGAGTCGTGTGTGTGGGCGTGTCATACACATGGCGCTCTCTATCTCTTGGCGGCAACTGCAGGCCTCTCTGCTGCTGCTGGATGACCGCTGAGTCGGCATGACGCTCGTCCCTGACGGTGCCCGATTGTGCTCGAAGCTCGTCTGCTGTTCGCCAGCTCCGACACACTTCCTCTCAAAGTGAGTATATTTTAAATCGGTAAAATATTGTGTGCATTCATTATCGTTTTATTATTACAACAAAGTAAAACACAAATGTCTTAAAAGTGATGACAAAGATGAGGAGTGGAGATGTCTAGTTTTGCAGGGGTTTGAGGTTCAATTTCAGTGGCCACCCCAGTTAATACCGCGGATGTAAAAGTCATCTGAGCAATATAGATTGTGGAGAAGCGACTTTTCCACCAATTGAAAAGCTCAACGAAGTGGCTTATTTCGTGGAAATGTAGATAAGCCAAATACTCTAAACTTGTGATGTTGATGTGGAGGGAAAAAAAACGGAAGACCTGGAGAAAAATCCATGCGACCACTGAGACAGACGTGGAAACTCCAAATATACAGGTGTCATGGTCGGGATCGAACCCAAATCCTTCTGCATACAAGGCGAGGGAGCAACATTTCACAACTGTGGCGCCAATTAAGATTGGACCTTGTGTATGTATACTCTTTGGTTTTTTCGGTAAAGTCACGTAGGTAGAAAAAGAAAACAAAATAAAAAAAATTCTCACGACGTTCGGATCGCAACACAAGCAATCGTCCTCAGGCGGAAAAAATAATCCAGAGTGGAACTGCTGATAGCGCGAGAGAGCTGTTACAACAAGTGGTTATATATGTGGCGATGGGCAAGCAAGCTGGGTCTGAGATGGAAAGCAATTCCATCCACGGACGCAAGCAAGTCAGTTGTGTTAATGGGGGAGATTTATTCTGCCTGAGGACGACCGTTTGTGTTGCGATCGAAACGTCGTGATATATTCTTCTTTGGTTCTTTCGGTAAAGTCACGTAGAATGAGAATAAAATAATAAATTGATAAAATAAAATAACACAATAATATTCTCACGACGTTTCGGCCACAACACAAGCGGCCTTCATCAGGTGAAGGGAGCGAGACTGTCTGGTAGGACATAGCACTTCATTGGCATGAAGTGCTATGAAATTGGGATTTCATTCCAGTGTATTATTTTCCTACTGCCAAAATTATTTCAGTACGATTTATTTACTTAATATGAAACAACTTTCCATGAATAATGAAAAAATAAAATAAGGTACATATAGTAATAAAAAATACATTTACAATTGTAAATGTTGTACATTTAGGCTCCTACATAGCCCGCAACATTTACAATTAATGACACATTGTAAATTGTTAATGTTGGATGATAAAGGTTGACAATGATGGTGAATGGTGAAACGTTTAAACTAAACTATTGCATTTGCTATGGAACACCTTCCAAGCTATTCGCTACTTTTCAGAAGCAAACTGTTGACTAATGATAGCTGAACGTAGAAGTGTTAGGGTCGCCGGCCCCCGGGATCTCCCCTGCCTGCGACCCTGTCCGCGAAGTACCGACGCTCCCAGACTCTCCACTAGTGTGGGAGCTGCCGCCGCCGCACTCCTCCCCTGGCGGGGAAAGGTCGTCGCGCTCCTGTTCCCCCCCCTGTGCCGTCCCCCCCCGAGTCCGGGTCTCCTGCCGGTGGGGCATCACCCTCGACCTCCCTGGGACCCGCTAGCGCTTCGCCGGCACCCAAACGCGACGCTCCCCGCCCGCGCAGTCCCACGCACCAATCACACGCGGGTAACAGGGGGTCAAAGGTCGGAGGGTAAGCGACGTCGTTCGTGCTCACTCCGACGCTTGGGGGGGTTGGTTTAAACGGGTTTAAAGGGCTATGCGATGGGCATGCGTGCGAGACGGGTATCCGCTCGCAACGCAGGAGTCCGCAGCCGACCGTTCGTAGCGCACACAATCCACGCGGCGCCGCTCCACACACGCGGCGACCACCGAGAACAGCAAGCGAACCCACGCTTCCACTCTCTTTCCACACCCTCGCAAAAACCACCACACCAGTCTGTTATGTAACGACCACCGCGACAGCAAGCGCACCCACGCTTCCGCAATAACCACACCAGTCTGTTATGTAACGACCACCGCGACAGCAAGCGCACCCACGCTTCCACAAAAACCACACCAGTCCGTTATGTAACCGCCGACGATTTATTCCACCGCGTCGGCGAGCCCTTATTTAACCGAGTCAGTCGGGATCAGCGGGGCAGGACCGATCTATCTCTCGATAGTCGGCACTACACTCTACCTGTCCTTCTCCCCTTTACCCTCTCCGGTTTTGCTCTTAAGCTAAGTCCCAACTCCCTCTCTCTCTCTCTTACTCACAGTTCGTCGTCACTGCTGTCTGGTCCTCGCGGCGCGTCGATACGTCCCACGGACGTTCGCGCGGCTGGACTCGGGAGTTGACGGGCCTGGGGTTGACTCGAGTAGCCAGAGACCCTTTTTCCTTCGCCCTGACCCGCTTTATTCTTTCTACATCAAAGGGGCTACCTGGTGCCGACTCGCGGGCCAATCAGCTCGCTGGGATCACCCGCCAATCGGTAGGCCCATCTGTATCCCAGCATCCCCCGGGCCGTTGCTTTCAGCGACGTCCGCATCTAAATTTACCTGCTCAGCGACCCTCCAGCCAGAGGGCGACCCTGCTTTCCCGCAGCTCGTGGCTCTGCCCTCCTACCTGCCTGCTGACCCGTGTGTGTTGTGTGTGCTGTCTACCCGCGGTGGCTCGGCAGCCCCGTCGTGACCATGTAATTACAACCAAAGTCACGGCGCCGCGGTGGGTGTTAGCGTCGGAGGAGACCGTCCAATTCCCTGGCTGCAGGAAACCGTGAAGATTATCCCTTTACGAGGGCTTCTGGGTGAAAACCTGTCGGCCAGGGTGTCTCCCCACGCGCTCTAATGGTGGGGGCGAGTGCGTGCGTGTGTGTTCCGGTGGGGGGGGGGGTGGGGAGGTGGTGGGGTGGGGCAATGTCGGCCTCGCCGCTCGGAGCGGCGAGATCGCAGGTGGGCCACCCGCCGATCGGCTCCGTGGCGGCGGCATCACATAGCCCCCCGAGGTGCCAGTCACCGTCCCGGGTTGACTGGAGCACCTCGCCTGGGCCGCGCCCACGAGGTAGCGCTGCGGGGTCCGGGGGATCCGCCCGGATCTTGTGGCTGGCCTCGGGGGAGGTGGCTCCGTCCTCGGGGTTTCCTGCAGCGGTCTCCTTCTCCACTCCAGTGGCTCCTCCGATCCCTCGGCACCTGGGGGCTGGGGGACAAACTCCGCGGCAGCGGGGTTTAAGGGGCGGCATCCCCGCCGTCCTCTGGCGGGGCCGGGACGCCTCGGGGCTGGGGGCACGGCGGGGCCCATGTAGTGCGCGAGGCCCCCGAGCACGGGTGGCGCAGGGGCACCGGGATTTCGCGGTACTCGGGCAGCGAGGTTCTCCCCCGCCGGGGCTGCCCTCCATGGTTTTAAGCGGCGGACGTTAACCACCGTTTCTCGGCCCCTCTCTCCACCCTGGATTAGTACCGTCCAGGGAGAGATCTGCCGTACCACGGTCCAGGGTCCCCGCCAGTAGGTGGTCAGCTTCCCCACCTGTCCGGCCCCGACGCGAGGGGTGTGTAGCCACACCTTGGTACCTGTCAAGAAAAGGGGGGGCTCCACGCGGGGTCGGGTGCTCTGTTCCTGTCGCCGATGCGCGGCCTCCCCTTGCGGGTAGGCCCGGTCCCGGACCCCTCGTAGGGTCTCCATCAGATGTTCCACGGGGCGACTCCCTTCCTCCGTTTGGGGTGGAGGAATGCCGAACAGCAAGTCTGCGGGTAGACGAGACTCACGACCAAACATCATTAGGAACGGAGTTTGGCCCGTCGATGTGTGCACCGTGGTGGCGTAGGCGAACAGGGCGTAGGGGAGGTGTTCGTCCCAATCCCGTTGGTTTGCGGCCGCCATACGCTTGAGCTTTCCGGCCAGAGTCTGATTCATACGTTCAACCATACCGTTCGCCTGGGGGTGGTACGCCGTGGTTCGGTCTTTCTGGATCCCGAACTCCCGGCACAGCGCCTGAAACAACTCGGCCTCGAACTCGCTACCCTGGTCGGTAAGGACTCGCTCCGGGATCCCGTGCTTAAGTACATAGTGCTCCACGAACGCCCGGGCTACTACCAGGGCCGTTTTATCGGGGATGGCCACCGCCACGGGGTAGCGGGTGAAGTATTCCACCGCTACGAGGATATAGCGGTTGCCCCGGTGGGATCGTGGGAATGGCCCCTGGAGATCGATGCCGACCAGCTGGTTAGTCCGACTGACGCGGAAAGGCCTTAGGGGTACTTGGTATCGTGCCGGTTTCGGCCCGCACTGCTGACAAGCGCGGCAGCCCTGTACCCAGGCGGCCACATCTTGCGTCAATTTGGGCCAGAGATACTGGCGACGTAGAGTCTCCCGATTGCGCCGTTCCCCGTCATGGCCCCCGAGCGGGTGGTCGTGTACCAGCCGTAGCAGCTGGGGTCGCACCTGGGCGGGAACACAGATGCACCCCGGCTGGCCGGCCTCGGTTAACTCCCGTACCACCCCGTTCTGCACACACAACCGGGCATACAAACCGCTCCAGGGCCCTGGTAGGGTGCTTTTCCCCTCCCGCAGGGCCGCTTCCACCGCCGCCAGATCCGGATCCCGCTGCTGGGTCTGCCTCAGCTGCTCGTCGCTCAGGCCCGGGAAGGCGCAGCCGACGTCCTCCTGGATCCGTCCGATCGGGGCGGGGTGGTCCACGGGGTCCCGAGTCGTGGGCCCTGTGCTCGCCGGGCGGCCGACTGGGTCCGCGCCTCCACCTGTGGGGGTCTCTGTGGCGCATACCGCACTCTCTCTCGCCGGGGGGGGGTTAGGTTCAGCGGGTTCCCGGGGGTCCGTTGCCTGTCGGCAACGTCCCCCCGTGAAGCACGGGCAGGCCTCCTCCGCCCTCGTCTCGGCACACACCGCGGGTCGCCGTGATAATGCGTCCGCGTTTGCATGCGTCCGCCCCGCCCGGTATTCGATCTGCAGCTTGTACTCCTGCAGCTGCGCCAGCCATCGGGCCATCTGCCCCCGCGGTTCCTTGAAGGTGAGGAGGAACTGCAGAGCATAATGGTCCGTGCGCACTCGACATTTCCTGCCGTATAAATACGGCCGAAACTGTTTACACGCGAAGATCACAGCGTACAATTCCTGACGGGTCACACAATAGTTCAGCTCGGCCCCGCTCAGGGTCCGGCTGGCGTACGCAATCACCCGTTCCACCCCTTCCTGCACCTGCGACAACACCGCACCCAGCCCGCTGCTGCAGGCGTCGGTGTCCAAAATAAAGTCGGTGGTAAAATCGGGGAAAGCCAGTGTGGGGGTGTGTGTGAGGTGGTCTTTGAGGGTGGTGAAGGCCGTCTGGCAGGCCTCCGTCCACTGATAGGGGTTCTTGGGGGAAGTGAGTTGGGTGAGGGGGCGTGCAATCTCGCTGAATCCCTTTACAAATCGACGGTAATAGGTGGCGAGCCCCAAGAATGACCTTATCTCCGACAGGTTTCTTGGCTGTGGCCAATCCACTACGGCGCGTACCTTGTCCGGATCGGTGCGCACCCCCGCCTCGCTGACGCGATGTCCGAGGTACCCCACCTCGCGCTGTGCGATGTAACACTTACGCGGCTTGAGCTTGAGATGAGCCGCTCGCAGTCGCTGGAACACCTCCCGTAACCTGGACCAGTGCTCAGACAGAGATCTACTGAACACGATCACATCATCCAGGTAAATCAGGCATTGCTCCCACTGCAAGCCCCGCATCACCAACTCCATCAGCCGCTGGAACGTCGCGGGCGCGTTGGTGAGCCCGAACGGGAGTACTCGAAACTCGAATAGCCCCATCGGGGTGGTGAATGCGGTTTTTGGCCGATCCTCCTCCGTCATCTCCACCTGCCAGTACCCGGACGCGAGATCGAGGGTGGAAAAATACCGCGCTCCGGCGAGGCTGTCAAAGGTGTCGTCGATGCGCGGTATGGGGAAGGCGTCGCCGAGGGTGACTGCGTTTAGTTTGCGGTAATCGACGCAAAACCGGGTTGACCCGTCCTTTTTTGTTACTAGCACCACCGGGGCAGACCAGGGGCTCGCCGAGGGCTGAATTATGTTATCGCGGAGCATGTCCCTGACCGCCTCTTTGATCTGGGCGCGTTCGGGTGCGCCCACGCGGTACGCGGGGAGTTTTATGGGTCGGGCGGCCCCGGTGTCGATTTGGTGCTTAACGAGATCTGTGCGACCCACGTCTGAATCGTGTTCGCTGAACACGTCGGCGTACTCCCGCAGTAACCCGCGTAGCTGATCGGCCTCTCCCTTGGGTAAATCTGCCCAAGGTACGTGTACCGCGTCAAGAAGGGGGACGACCTCGGCGTGGGGAGTCGGGCCGACTCGCCAGGCCAGGTCTTGTTGGTCCTCGGGGCGACCGGGGTCCTCCGCCCAGAGTGCGAATACCGAGTCGCTGGAGTGGCGCGCGTGTAGGGGGTGCACAGTGGCTACTGTGGTGCGCCGTCGTAGTATTGCTGGGGTGCCGTGGGGGTTAAACACACGCATGAACAATCGGCCCCCATCGGCGTTTACCAACGTGGCTGACCCCACAACCCCGTATCGTTTTGCCAACTCCGGGTGAGGAGTTAGCATTACCTCCCCCGATGGTCGGTGCGCGGGGTCGGTGGAGGGTGTCGCCACAGGTACCAGCATCTCGGCGAGCGGCCCGATGGTGACGGCCGTCGTCAGGGTAGCGGCCACAGGTGTGAAGCGGGGGCGATTCGGCTCCCGTCCCAGGAATGGAATCCGTTCCCCGCTGCCTTCCACGGTGGCGCACCGCTGTCGGGGCTGCACGTTGAGCCCCAGCTTTTCCAGGAGGTCGGTACCTGCGATACACTCGTGGCACAGCACACTCGAGACGTAGAACTCCTGAGTGCACACCTGGTTTCCGAGACGGACCTCGAGGGAGATCCTTCCCAGCAACCCCATCCCGGCTCCGCTCGCTGTGTGCAGCGCGCAATCCGGGGCCGGCAGGCGGCTCACGTCAACCCCGAGCACGCTGCAGTGCGCGGCGCTCACGAGTGAGGCCACGGCCCCCGTGTCCAGTAGGATCCGGGTGCGCTGCCCGTTCACCTGTCCTTCCACCAGTGACGTGGCCCCCGTGATTCCTGCCACCAGCTCCCGTAGCCAGTCGCCCGTCCTCACCGCGTCCTTGGGTGTTGTGGCCGTGACCTGTGTGGGTGTCACTTGCTTACCATTATTATTATCGTCCTTTTGTTTCGGGACCTCGGTGATTGCACCCCTAGGTGGTCCACTCTCTAGGGGGCGTTGGCGTTTAACCCTTCGGTATATCTAGCGCGGGCGATCTGTGGGCAGTCTCTCATGAGATGCCCCTGACGGCCGCACATATAACACGCCCGGGGGGGGGTGGCGGCTCCATAGTGGGCACCCTGCCCGCTCCCTCTCCCCCCCGTGCGCCGCTGCCCAGACTCTGCTTCTAGTCGGGCTACCCTCCCAGCTAGCCCTCCCAACTCGGTCTGAATCGTCTCTACCGTAGTCTGCAGCGTAGTCACATGTGCCCGTACTTGGGTTACGTTGTTGTCCACTTGGGTTACTTTGTTGTCGATCCCCCCGATGCCCGCCTGTATCCCCGCTACCCATCCCGGGGTGGTCTCGCGGGATACTGGAGGCCCCCTTTCCCGACCCCCTACCATCCTGGTGAGCTCCTGTTCCTCCTCTTCCTCCTCGGTGGACAGACTTGCGATGGTGCGCTCCCGTCCCAGTCCTCGGAGCTGTGCGCGTTCGCTAGAAATTCTTTCACATTTGCGCGCGCGCTCGACAAGGGCATCAAAGGAGAGGCGCGTACAGTTCACGTCTGGCTGCCACCACGCCGTGCGCATTAAGTATCGCTGGATTTGCTCTGTGGCCAGCTCCTCAATCGCTTCCATGGTGTGCCTCGGGCGTGCGATCTTTGTTAGCTCACGCACATCCTCGGCATAATCGCGCAGGTCCTCGCCGGGTTGGCGACGGCGTGCCTCTAAGGCCGCTTTTGCCTCCTCCTCATCGCGCGTACCGAAGCGCAGATCAAGTCGGCGCATCAGCTCCTCTAGCTGTGTCTGCGCGCTTGCGGGTAGGGCTTCCACAAAATCGGCTGCCCGCCCATCCAGATTCATATTAAGTTGACGTAGCGTCTGCGCGTCCGTCCACCCATTAATTTCCTTAGCCCCTAGGACGTTGCGGGCAAATGCTCTCCACGAAGGTGTACCCCGGCCAGTGAATATATGCCTTATTTTCGCGTGGGGTAACGCGGGGGTTCGTACCGCTTCTGACACCAGATTGTTAGGGTCGCCGGCCCCCGGGATCTCCCCTGCCTGCGACCCTGTCCGCGAAGTACCGACGCTCCCAGACTCTCCACTAGTGTGGGAGCTGCCGCCGCCGCACTCCTCCCCTGGCGGGGAAAGGTCGTCGCGCTCCTGTTCCCCCCCCTGTGCCGTCCCCCCCCGAGTCCGGGTCTCCTGCCGGTGGGGCATCACCCTCGACCTCCCTGGGACCCGCTAGCGCTTCGCCGGCACCCAAACGCGACGCTCCCCGCCCGCGCAGTCCCACGCACCAATCACACGCGGGTAACAGGGGGTCAAAGGTCGGAGGGTAAGCGACGTCGTTCGTGCTCACTCCGACGCTTGGGGGGGTTGGTTTAAACGGGTTTAAAGGGCTATGCGATGGGCATGCGTGCGAGACGGGTATCCGCTCGCAACGCAGGAGTCCGCAGCCGACCGTTCGTAGCGCACACAATCCACGCGGCGCCGCTCCACACACGCGACGACCACCGAGAACAGCAAGCGAACCCACGCTTCCACTCTTTCCACACCCTCGCAAAAACCACCACACCAGTCTGTTATGTAACGACCACCGCGACAGCAAGCGCACCCACGCTTCCGCAATAACCACACCAGTCTGTTATGTAACGACCACCGCGACAGCAAGCGCACCCACGCTTCCACAAAAACCACACCAGTCCGTTATGTAACCGCCGACGATTTATTCCACCGCGTCGGCGAGCCCTTATTTAACCGAGTCAGTCGGGATCAGCGGGGCAGGACCGATCTATCTCTCGATAGTCGGCACTACACTCTACCTGTCCTTCTCCCCTTTACCCTCTCCGGTTTTGCTCTTAAGCTAAGTCCCAACTCCCTCTCTCTCTCTCTTACTCACGGTTCGTCGTCACTGCTGTCTGGTCCTCGCGGCGCGTCGATACGTCCCACGGACGTTCGCGCGGCTGGACTCGGGAGTTGACGGGCCTGGGGTTGACTCGAGTAGCCAGAGACCCTTTTTCCTTCGCCCTGACCCGCTTTATTCTTTCTACATCAAAGGGGCTACCTGGTGCCGACTCGCGGGCCAATCAGCTCGCTGGGATCACCCGCCAATCGGTAGGCCCATCTGTATCCCAGCATCCCCCGGGCCGTTGCTTTCAGCGACGTCCGCATCTAAATTTACCTGCTCAGCGACCCTCCAGCCAGAGGGCGACCCTGCTTTCCCGCCGCTCGTGGCTCTGCCCTCCTACCTGCCTGCTGACCCGTGTGTGTTGTGTGTGCTGTCTACCCGCGGTGGCTCGGCAGCCCCGTCGTGACCATGTAATTACAACCAAAGTCACGGCGCCGCGGTGGGTGTTAGCGTCGGAGGAGACCGTCCAATTCCCTGGCTGCAGGAAACCGTGAAGATTATCCCTTTACGAGGGCTTCTGGGTGAAAACCTGTCGGCCAGGGTGTCTCCCCACGCGCTCTAATGGTGGGGGCGAGTGCGTGCGTGTGTGTTCCGGTGGGGGGGGGGGGTGGGGAGGTGGTGGGGTGGGGCAATGTCGGCCTCGCCGCTCGGAGCGGCGAGATCGCAGGTGGGCCACCCGCCGATCGGCTCCGTGGCGGCGGCATCACAGAAGCTTATCACGTTGAAATTCATAGCAGCCAAATAATCTAAACGCAAATTTGTAAATGTGTAAGGGTAACGTGAACAGCAAGAGAAGGTAGTTTCAATGGGAATGGAGCAGGCTTAATCGATAGTGGTGGTGAGTTTGACGACACATTTATATTCAAGAGATCTAACCCAAAAACCTCTATTATGGAAAACATTGGTCACGAAAGCTGACATGTTAAACGGAATAAAAACAAACATTTGAATCGAGTGTAAAATAAGTGTGCCCATTGATTTAATGATTATCAAATTAAATTTGCAATGCAGAGGTTTCGTTGATCAAATCTAGCGTACATTAGTGTAAATGTTTTTTTCACCTAAACGAAATAATTATTGTGCAGTCGTGCTTGTGATGTCACAGGGGATTTTCTAACCACGTGTCATGACAGGAAACCTGTAACAATGCGTCACGGCCGGAACTGATGACGTCCCCACTGGGAGTGCTATAAGAACGCACGCTCGCACTTGGCACTCACACACGGACTTTGACAACACAAGCGGCAAGATGCTGATGCTACTGCTGCTGCTGTTGCAGTTCTGCATCAAATTTGTCCGGTTCCTCTTCTCCCTCTTCGTGGGCAACATATGCAAAGCTTCACATCTCATCCCCAAGCCACCATGCCCGAACCCTGGCACGGATTCACTGGCATGGACTTTGGTATTGCTCATGATTGGGTTGATGGTCATGACGGTTTTCATTCAGGTCATGAAGCGGCGTCATTGGAAACATGGTAAGTAGAAACATGCGGTGTGGGTGTATGGATCTTGATGTGAGGTTGTGAATCTCGATATATATCTGTCTGAAAGTGCGTGTGTATGTATTTGTGTGGGAGTGCGTGAAGTTTCGTGCTTTTATTTTTTCATCACGTTTCCTTCGTTGATTAAAAATAAATTTGTAATAAGCGGAGTTGAAAAAAATTGAGCATAGCTGTAAACACATCTCATCATGTGCTGGCAACGTTACCCATTACATGCTTTAATTGTAAAGTTATCTTCTATATTACCCGCTGATAACTCAAGACACTTCAAATTTCAAATTTTATCGAGGGTAACTTTTCCACTGGTCTGTAAACAGACGTGGAGATATGTCAAATACAATACAGTTGCAAATAAAGTTATCACTACATTGCAGAGAAAGTACATTTTCTATTTCAGTCCCTTTCCTAATGATGATCCCTGTTTCACACTTTTCAGCCTTGTTAACGTTTGAAGTGCAAAACGCGATGCTTCGACAGCAGAACGAGAATCTGGGGCGGAGAAGATCGAAGCTGCACGAGGAAAACACGACGCTACGTGCAGGGATGGAGGTGACTCGTCAGGAGTTCGTGGCGATGCAAGCGGAGACGATGCTACAAGAGCGAGCGATGTGGCAACATGGGATGCTGCGTCAAGGAAATGAGAGGCTGCATTTGGAGAACGTGACGCTGCTTCGAAAGAAGGAGACCCTCCTTCAGGAGATTGAGACGCTTCGTCTTGCCACTGCCGCCGCCACCGCCGTTACCAATGCCACCCCCGCCAACACCGACACCAATGCCAAGGAAATCACCGCCACCGCCACTGCCACCAGCACCGCTATCAATGCCACCAACAGTACCGCCATGGCCAAGAAGAAAAAATCCAAATTTTCTTGGTTCAAAAAACATTTTCATTAATTTATGATGGGGGCAATTTTGGGAATAATTTAGTTTTTAAATTACCCATTTAAAAAGTCACACACACTTACACACAAAAACATCGACAACCTTCAGCATAAAATACCCATACAGGTGCTTTGTTTTCGTGGGGCCGTGTGATGGTTGAGGCCCCACCACTGAGTGAAACTCTTCAGGTTCATCCGACTGGGCATCTGCTCTCATTACGAGACACAGAGAGATACGGATATAGACATGGAGACAGTCAAGGAGACACACGGACACGGAGATGAAGACAAAGGTCTCCCTATAGCCTTGTTGTATATATTGTTTTGAAAAATAATAATAATAATAATAAAACATACATTCTAAAATTGTAATTTTATCAAAATAAAATAGTTATTGAAGTATGCAAATATATTCAAATTATATAAATTAGGCTCGGCTTCGTTGTCTCGGGTGTATTACCAATACAATGATTTTCGCTTTAACTTTTACTGATAATGTTTTAGTGTTATTACGTCCGGTCTCAGAATTCAGAGCTCGCCACAGGATACAGTTCTTATAATTAAGATAATTACGCATGAACTGAGGAAGGAACCACTCAGACTCTTCTGTGTTAAGAAACTTTAATATCTAAAAACACTCTAATTTCCGAACACACTTAATGATCGAAATTGCCACCACAGTACTCCTGTATATGTCCTACTCATCGATCAATACAATTAACCCTCAATGGTTGCGTTGTTTAAACTGAGCAATAGAACAATTGGCTAACTCCTCACAGTAGCACGTCAATACACGACGATAGAAAAAGTTCTTAAAAATGACGGAACCGTGCTCAAGAAACATGTGGCCAATGGCAAAAGTGGACATCAATGAAATAATTTGAAAGATTAAGCAATTAACAGAATGTCTCTAAACAATAGTGTATGTGTGATGCCGCCGCCACGGAGCCGATCGGCGGGTGGCCCACCTGCGATCTCGCCGCTCCGAGCGGCGAGGCCGACATTGCTCCACCCCACCACCTCCCCACCCCCCCCCCCCACCGGAGCACACACGCACGCACTCCCCCCCACCATTAGAGCGCGTGGGGAGACACCCTGGCCGACAGGTTTTCACCCAGAAGCCCTCGTAAAGGGATAATCTTCACGGTTTCCTGCAGCCAGGGAATTGGACGGTCTCCCCCGACGCTAACACCCACCGCGGCGCCGTGACTTTGGTTGTAATTACATGGTCACGACGGGGCTGCCGAGCCACCGCGGGTAGACAGCACACACAACACACACGGGTCAGCAGGCAGGTAGGAGGGCAGAGCCACGAGCGGCGGGAAAGCAGGGTCGCCCTCTGGCTGGAGGGTCGCTGAGCAGGTAAATTTAGATGCGGACGTCGCTGAAAGCAACGGCCCGGGGGATGCTGGGATACAGATGGGCCTACCGATTGGCGGGTGATCCCAGCGAGCTGATTGGCCCGCGAGTCGGCACCAGGTAGCCCCTTTGATGTAGAAAGAATAAAGCGGGTCAGGGCGAAGGAAAAAGGTTCTCTGGCTACTCGAGTCAACCCCAGGCCCGTCAACTCCCGAGTCCAGCCGCGCGAACGTCCGTGGGACGTATCGACGCGCCGCAAGGACAAGACAGCAGTGACGACGAACCGTGAGTAAGAGAGAGAGAGAGGGAGTTGGGACTTAGCTTAAGAGCAAAACCGGAGAGGGTAAAGGGGAGAAGGACAGGTAGAGTGTAGTGCCGACTATCGAGAGATAGATCGGTCCTGCCCCGCTGATCCCGACTGACTCGGTTAAATAAGGGCTCGCCGACGCGGTGGAATAAATCGTCGGCGGTTACATAACGGACTGGTGTGGTTTTTGTGGAAGCGTGGGTGCGCTTGCTGTCGCGGTGGTCGTTACATAACAGACTGGTGTGGTTATTGCGGAAGCGTGGGTGCGCTTGCTGTCGCGGTGGTCGTTACATAACAGACTGGTGTGGTGGTTTTTGCGAGGGTGTGGAAAGAGAGTGGAAGCGTGGGTTCGCTTGCTGTTCTCGGTGGTCGCCGCGTGTGTGGAGCGGCGCCGCGTGGATTGTGTGCGCTACGAACCGTCGGCTGCGGACTCCTGCGTTGCGAGCGGATACCCGTCTCGCACGCATGCCCATCGCATAGCCCTTTAAACCCGTTTAAACCAATCCCCCCAAGCGTCGGAGTGAGCACGAACGACGTCGCTTACCCTCCGACCTTTGACCCCCTGTTACCCGCGTGTGATTGGTGCGTGGGACTGCGCGGGCGGGGAGCGTCGCGTTTGGGTGCCGGCGAAGCGCTAGCGGGTCCCAGGGAGGTCGAGTGTGATGCCCCACCGGCAGGAGACCCGGACTCGGGGGGGGACGGCACAGGGGGGGGAACAGGAGCGCGACGACCTTTCCCCGCCAGGGGAGGAGTGCGGCGGCGGCAGCTCCCACACTAGTGGAGAGTCTGGGAGCGTCGGTACTTCGCGGACAGGGTCGCAGGCAGGGGAGATCCCGGGGGCCGGCGACCCTAACAATATGGTGTCAGAAGCGGTACGAACCCCCGCGTTACCCCACGCGAAAATAAGGCATATATTCACTGGCCGGGGTACACCTTCGTGGAGAGCATTTGCCCGCAACGTCCTAGCGGCTAAGGAAATTAATGGGTGGACGGACGCGCAGACGCTACGTCAACTTAATATGAATCTGGATGGGCGGGCAGCCGATTTTGTGGAAGCCCTACCCGCAAGCGCGCAGACACAGCTAGAGGAGCTGATGCGCCGACTTGATCTGCGCTTCGGTACGCGCGATGAGGAGGAGGCAAAAGCGGCCTTAGAGGCACGCCGTCGCCAACCCGGCGAGGACCTGCGCGATTATGCCGAGGATGTGCATGAGCTAACAAAGATCGCACGCCCGAGGCACACCACGGAAGCGATTGAGGAGCTGGCCACAGAGAAAATCCAGCGATACTTAATGCGCACGGCGTGGTGGCAGCCAGACGTGAACTGTACGCGCCTCTCCTTTGATGCCCTTGTCGAGCGCGCGCGCAAATGTGAAAGAATTTCTAGCGAACGCGCACAGCTCCGAGGACTGGGACGGGAGCGCACCATCGCAAGTCTGTCCACCGAGGAGGAAGAGGAGGAACAGGAGCTCACCAGGATGGTAGGGGGTCGGGAAAGGGGGCCTCCAGTATCCCGCGAGACCACCCCGGGATGGGTAGCGGGGATACAGGCGGGCATCGGGGGGATCGACAACAAAGTGACCCAAGTGGACACATGTGACTACGCTGCAGACTATGGTAGAGACGATTCAGACCGAGTTGGGAGGGCTAGCTGGGAGGGTAGCCCGACTAGAAGCAGAGTCTGGGCAGCGGCGCACGGGGGGGAGAGGGAGCGGGCAGGGTGCCCACTATGGAGCCGCCACCCCCCCCCGGGCGTGTTATATGTGCGGCCGTCAGGGGCATCTCATGAGAGACTGCCCACAGATCGCCCGCGCTAGATATACCGAAGGGTTAAACGCCAACGCCCCCTAGAGAGTGGACCACCTAGGGGTGCAATCACCGAGGTCCCGAAACAAAAGGACGATAATAATAATGGTAAGCAAGTGACACCCACACAGGTCACGGCCACAACACCCAAGGACGCGGTGAGGACGGGCGACTGGCTACGGGAGCTGGTGGCAGGAATCACGGGGGCCACGTCACTGGTGGAAGGACAGGTGAACGGGCAGCGCACCCGGATCCTACTGGACACGGGGGCCGTGGCCTCACTCGTGAGCGCCGCGCACTGCAGCGTGCTCGGGGTTGACGTGAGCCGCCTGCCGGCCCCGGATTGCGCGCTGCACACAGCGAGCGGAGCCGGGATGGGGTTGCTGGGAAGGATCTCCCTCGAGGTCCGTCTCGGAAACCAGGTGTGCACTCAGGAGTTCTACGTCTCGAGTGTGCTGTGCCACGAGTGTATCGCAGGTACCGACCTCCTGGAAAAGCTGGGGCTCAACGTGCAGCCCCGACAGCGGTGCGCCACCGTGGAAGGCAGCGGGGAACGGATTCCATTCCTGGGACGGGAGCCGAATCGCCCCCGCTTCACACCTGTGGCCGCTACCCTGACGACGGCCGTCACCATCGGGCCGCTCGCCGAGATGCTGGTACCTGTGGCGACACCCTCCACCGACCCCGCGCACCGACCATCGGGGGAGGTAATGCTAACTCCTCACCCGGAGTTGGCAAAACGATACGGGGTTGTGGGGTCAGCCACGTTGGTAAACGCCGATGGGGGCCGATTGTTCATGCGTGTGTTTAACCCCCACGGCACCCCAGCAATACTACGACGGCGCACCACAGTAGCCACCGTGCACCCCCTACACGCGCGCCACTCCAGCGACTCGGTATTCGCACTCTGGGCGGAGGACCCCGGTCGCCCCGAGGACCAACAAGACCTGGCCTGGCGAGTCGGCCCGACTCCCCACGCCGAGGTCGTCCCCCTTCTTGACGCGGTACACGTACCTTGGGCAGATTTACCCAAGGGAGAGGCCGATCAGCTACGCGGGTTACTGCGGGAGTACGCCGACGTGTTCAGCGAACACGATTCAGACGTGGGTCGCACAGATCTCGTTAAGCACCAAATCGACACCGGGGCCGCCCGACCCATAAAACTCCCCGCGTACCGCGTGGGCGCACCCGAACGCGCCCAGATCAAAGAGGCGGTCAGGGACATGCTCCGCGATAACATAATTCAGCCCTCGGCGAGCCCCTGGTCTGCCCCGGTGGTGCTAGTAACAAAAAAGGACGGGTCAACCCGGTTTTGCGTCGATTACCGCAAACTAAACGCAGTCACCCTCGGCGACGCCTTCCCCATACCGCGCATCGACGACACCTTTGACAGCCTCGCCGGAGCGCGGTATTTTTCCACCCTCGATCTCGCGTCCGGGTACTGGCAGGTGGAGATGACGGAGGAGGATCGGCCAAAAACCGCATTCACCACCCCGATGGGGCTATTCGAGTTTCGAGTACTCCCGTTCGGGCTCACCAACGCGCCCGCGACGTTCCAGCGGCTGATGGAGTTGGTGATGCGGGGCTTGCAGTGGGAGCAATGCCTGATTTACCTGGATGATGTGATCGTGTTCAGTAGATCTGTCTGAGCACTGGTCCAGGTTACGGGAGGTGTTCCAGCGACTGCGAGCGGCTCATCTCAAGCTCAAGCCGCGTAAGTGTTACATCGCACAGCGCGAGGTGGGGTACCTCGGACATCGCGTCAGCGAGGCGGGGGTGCGCACCGATCCGGACAAGGTACGCGCCGTAGTGGATTGGCCACAGCCAAGAAACCTGTCGGAGATAAGGTCATTCTTGGGGCTCGCCGCCTATTACCGTCGATTTGTAAAGGGATTCAGCGAGATTGCACGCCCCCTCACCCAACTCACTTCCCCCAAGAACCCCTATCAGTGGACGGAGGCCTGCCAGACGGCCTTCACCACCCTCAAAGACCACCTCACACACACCCCCACACTGGCTTTCCCCGATTTTACCACCGACTTTATTTTGGACACCGACGCCTGCAGCAGCGGGCTGGGTGCGGTGTTGTCGCAGGTGCAGGAAGGGGTGGAATGGGTGATTGCGTACGCCAGCCGGACCCTGAGCGGGGCCGAGCTGAACTACTGTGTGACCCGTCAGGAATTGTACGCTGTGATCTTCGCGTGTAAACAGTTTCGGCCGTATTTATACGGCAGGAAATGTCGAGTGCGCACGGACCATTATGCTCTGCAGTTCCTCCTCACCTTCAAGGAACCGCGGGGGCAGATGGCCCGATGGCTGGCGCAGCTGCAGGAGTACAAGCTGCAGATCGAATACCGGGCGGGGCGGACGCATGCAAACGCGGACGCATTATCACGGCGACCCGCGGTGTGTGCCGAGACGAGGGCGGAGGAGGCCTGCCCGTGCTTCACGGGGGGACGTTGCCGACAGGCAACGGACCCCCGGGAACCCGCTGAACCTAACCCCCCCCCGGCGAGAGAGAGTGCGGTATGCGCCACAGAGACCCCCACAGGTGGAGGCGCGGACCCAGTCGGCCGCCCGGCGAGCGCAGGGCCCACGACTCGGGACCCCGTGGACCACCCCGCCCCGATCGGACGGATCCAGGAGGACGTCGGCTGCGCCTTCCCGGGCCTGAGCGACGAGCAGCTGAGGCAGACCCAGCAGCGGGATCCGGATCTGGCGGCGGTGGAAGCGGCCCTGCGGGAGGGGAAAAGCATCCTACCAGGGCCCTGGAGCGGTTTGTATGCCCGGTTGTGTGTGCAGAACGGGGTGGTACGGGAGTTAACCGAGGCCGGCCAGCCGGGGTGCATCTGTGTTCCCGCCCAAGTGCGACCCCAGCTGCTACGGCTGGTACACGACCACCCGCTCGGGGGCCATGACGGGGAACGGCGCACTCGGGAGACTCTGCGTCGCCAGTATCTCTGGCCCAAATTGACGCAAGATGTGGCCGCCTGGGTACAGGGCTGCCGCGCTTGTCAGCAGTGCGGGCCGAAACCGGCACGATACCAAGTACCCCTAAGGCCGTTCCGCGTCAGTCGGACTAACCAGCTGGTCGGCATCGATCTCCAGGGGCCATTCCCACGATCCCACCGGGGCAACCGCTATATCCTCGTAGCGGTGGAATACTTCACCCGCTACTCCGTGGCGGTGGCCATCCCCGATAAAACGGCCCTGGTAGTAGCCCGGGCGTTCGTGGAGCACTATGTACTTAAGCACGGGATCCCGGAGCGAGTCCTTACCGACCAGGGTAGCGAGTTCGAGGCCGAGTTGTTTCAGGCGCTGTGCCGGGAGTTCGGGTCCTTGGTAGGCGTCTTACAGTGCCACGAGCCCGAGTAAAACGTGCACCCATCGTTCGTGTGTCGGGTACCTTTGCGATCAAAAACAGTAAAGGAATAGACCTGGAGGACTGCCAACCAACTTGAAAGTTGGCCAGACGGCTGCTCAATAGGCAGTGCACACTATAGCACTGCATGGTCAGACTGCCACTCAAAGCGTCTGACATAAAGATAGGGACAACCGCCAGCCGTACGTGTTCTTTTTCCATAGGGCTCAGTCGATAGGGGTGCTGCCCGATGGGAGCAGCATCGCCCGTATCAATGTGGTGACTCAAAAGCGTAGTATGGACGATGTCAAATTTGCCCTTGCTAAATACATCGGAGAATTCACGCAAAATCTCCGTCAACTACCCCATCTGGGACTCGGGCAATTCCGAATTTTCAGAACAAAGTGTACCCATACACTTTTCATCAAAAAACTGTTGCGACTTCATATTCGACACGACCCCCACACCACCAACAATGTTTCCCTCGTGATGCATGGGTGATGTGTAGTCTAGCACGGTGCCCTCCTGAATGACAGATGTATCCAACCCTGCATTCAGGACTTGAATGAACGGTTCCTGGTCATTAGATACCTGAGTCTGGGCCCCCACCAACGTCATCCCACGAATGGCTTTGTTTGAGGGTCCTAGGAGGATTCCTCCCACAGTCGCCTCCTGATCAAGCGGCTTGCATAATTGAAAGGGAACAAATATTTGCACGCCAGGGGGAATCTTTACGGTCTTGCTTGCAAGCGCTTGCACAGTAGTATTGGCCATGCACATTCGAGTGGGAGAAGGCAAAAAGGCCATTCAATGGCCCAAAGGTAACTCAAGGCAACCCTGACTGATCAAAATTTTCAGGAGCATCTTCCCCAAGACGTCAGTCCCGAGCAAGCAAGAAACAGCAAGGGACGTTGATACAAGAACTGGTCCCGTCAAATTTGACATCTCCAATACACACCTCCGCTGTTATTTTCCCAATAGTGCCCAATGAACCGCCGTTTGCGGCAAAGCAGCGAAACTCCACAGGACATAGTGTACGACATTTAGGGGGCAGAATGTAAAAAATCAACTCGGATATAATAGTCACGGACGCATGTTGTATATATTAGACCTTGAAAAATAATGAAAATAATAAAAATTAAATGCCAATTGACATTTTTTTTTATTTCCCTAAATCAGGCTAATCAAAACAAACTATGCTAATTATGCAAATTATGCATTTATGCTAATTATGCTCAGCTTCATTGTCTTGGGGTATTACCTAATGTAATAATGAAATGGAGTTGTAATTGTTTGAAGTTATGCAAGTGTATGTAATCATGCTAATTAGGCTTTGCTTCGTTGTCTATGGTGTATTATCAATCGTGATAATACAATGATGATCTAATTGAATGAAGTTATGCAAGTGTAGGTGATTATACTATTTAAGCTAGGCTTCGTTGTCTAGGGTGTATTATCAATCGTGATAATACAATGTTTCTCGCTTTAACTTTTACTGATTATGTTATATCTTACCACAGGAAACAGTTATTATAATTAATATTATTACTCATTAACTTATGAAGGCGCCGTTACCAAGGCGACACCACCGCAGGAAGGAGAGCTACGCCATGTACATCAGACTCTTCTATGTTAAGCAACTTAAATATGTAAAACAAACATAACACTATAATATGCGAACTCTTATGCTAGGAATGTCAACACAGTACTCCTGGAGATGTCCTCCTCATTGATCCATACATTTACCCCTCATTGGTTACGTTTGTTAAGCTGGGTAACGGAACAATCGGCTAATTCCTCAGAGTAAAGCGACCATACACAGCGATAGGAAAAATTCCTTAAAAATTAATGTGACAATATTCATACGAACAGCAATAAAGAAACATGTGCCTAAGGCAAAAGTAGTTTTCAATGAATTCATTTGGAAAGATTATGCAATTTACGAAATGCCCTGGAACAATAGTGTGCGGCAGTGTCTGTTTGCCCAATAGATGCGTATTGGGCAAACAGATGACGTCGCCGCAGTGATCTCACCGACGTCCGCTCTCTGTTCTCCCGCTACCAGTCCACAGACCCGTGCATGTGTGAGGCTCCACTCGTGGTGGTTCGATGGCCCTTGCCGCGACCATGCAACTTTAATATCAGGTCGCTGATATTATATATACACTCCTGTGTGTCTCTGTGTAGTACTGTACACTATATATACACTTCTGTGTGTGTAGTACTGTACACTATATATACACTTGTGTGTGTCTCTGTGTAGTACTGTACACTATATATACACTTATGTGTGTCTCTGTGTAGTGTGGGGGCTACCGTCCCCCGCCATCACTGAATTGTCGGGGCCGCTGCTCGCCGACTCCCCCGTTCCACTCACACCGCTACCCCCCGGCTGCTCCGTCAGGTCCAGACTAACGACCCCTAACGTCTCGCCCCCCTGTACCTCTGGGATGTAGACCGCGTTTGCATAGTTTAATTAGCGGCTCGTACGCTCCGCGCTTGCGATGCGTTACACTGTGCAAAGGCGGGGTGGGGCTGTAAGCGCGCTCACCAGTAAATCTCCGTCCCGCCCGTAAACAAACAGGCGCGGCGCGTGTTTCCCTCCCACCCGCGCTCCACGTGTGCCGACAATAACAAACACGCCCCTACCCTCTGCCCGTAAACAGACCAATCGCACACGAAGGGGTTGGAGCCGGGGGACGGGCGGGCGGGGTTTCTGCCGTGCGCGCGCCGCTGATTGGGGACGCTCGCTTGGCTCTGAGTTAAAGGTCCCGCTCAAACAGTCGCGCGAATACGCGCACGCTCGGCGCTCTAACTCGCTATCTCGCGACCAGACCCGTGTGCGGGTGCGTGACCGCGGCACCGCCACCCAGGTACGCGATCGCTAAGCACTATGGTGGGCAATCGTGCGGGCACGTAAACACCTCGAGGTGCAAGCATACACGTAGACACCCAGCGCACACTGCCCTCCACTTCTAGCTCCCAAAAGACCACGCAACACAGTTGTTTTTCCCCCCACTAGCGAATTTTATTTACCTGTGATGGTACGGTCAGTGGACGCTAACCTATCCCTCGGAGGTCTACGAGTCGATTTCCCCTACCGCTCGCCCCGCTCTCTATCCTGGATGTAAAACGGCTGAACTTACGCCTCTCTCACTCGTACTTACTTCTCCCCGATGTACTGACCGCTGTGAGGGAATGAGGCGACGAGCCTGCCGATGCTGGAGTACGTCTCACGGACGTCTCGGATGGCTGACTCTCCTGCTCCCGGGACCGCGATGATCTTGAACCAGAAGAACCCCCTTGCTACCCCGATCCCCCCCCCCTTTTTATCCTACCTACAACAAAGGAATATTTGCTCTTTCCGACCCTTGGGCTCCCGTCCAATCAGGGGCTCGGATTCTCCCGCCCTTTCGATGTCCGGATCCCAGCTCAGATGACGTCGCCGCAGTGATCTCACCGACGTCCGCTCTCTGTTCTCCCGCTACCAGTCCACTGACCCGTGCATGTGTGAGGCTCCACTCGCGGTGGTTCGATGGCCCTTGCCGCGACCATGCAACTTTAATATCAGGTCGCTGATATTATATATACACTCCTGTGTGTCTCTGTGTAGTACTGTACACTATATATACACTTCTGTGTGTCTCTGTGTAGTACTGTACACTATATATACACTTCTGTGTGTGTAGTACTGTACACTATATACACTTCTGTGTGTCTCTGTGTAGTACTGTACACTATATATACACTCCTGTGTGTCTTTCTGTAGTACTGTACACTATATACACACTCCTGTGTGTCTCTGTGTAGTACTGTACACTATATATACACTCCTGTGTGTCTCTCTGTAGTACTGTACACTATATACACTCCTGTGTGTGTAGTACTGTACACTATATATACACTTCTGTGTGTGTAGTACTGTACACTATATATACACTTCTGTGTGTGTAGTACTGTACACTATATATACACTTCTGTGTGTCTCTGTGTAGTACTGTACACTATATATACACTTATGTGTGTCTCTGTGTAGTGTGGGGGCTACCGTCCCCCGCCATCACTGAATTGTCGGGGCCGCTGCTCACCGACTCCCCCGTTCCACTCACACCGCTACCCCCCGGCTGCTCCGTCAGGTCCAGACTAACGACCCCTAACGTCTCGCACCCCTGGAAAGTTTATGCAATTTACGAAATGCCCTGGAACAATAGTGTGCGGCAGTGTCTGTTTGCCTAATAGATGCACATCAATTGGCTAATGGGCTTGAATTGATTTGTGGGCAAGATTCCATCATCAAAAGAAATAAATCTCAACACAATAGTATTCCTGTGAGTGTGTAGAGTCGTAACGTAGATGTTCATAAATGTTAGTTTCCTCAATAGATTCATTGGTACAGTAAGGCAATTAATGAAACGAATGACCAATATACTTCTAAACGACCTTATTCATGCAGCTCAATGGACCCAAGAATGTTTTTCACGATCAGCTATTAGTTAACGCACCACATTGGGATGGCCATTTTCGAAACACAAGGAGAACTTTGGAGTAATCTTATTAGTCCCGATATGTGCGTTATGTGTGTCTGGGTGTATTTTCTTCTTAAGCAGACGTCAAGGCGCCTTGGCGTCTGGTTGTTCCGAAAATGCCTTGGTTCCCTGCTGGGCAATGAGTCGTGTGTGTGGGCGTGTCATACACATGGCGCTCTCTATCTCTTGGCGGCAACTGCAGGCCTCTCTGCTGCTGGATGACCGCTGAGTCGGCATGACGCTCGTCCCTGACGGTGCCCGATTGTGCTCGAAGCTCGTCTGCTGTTCGCCAGCTCCGACACACTTCCTCTCAAAGTGAGTATATTTTAAATCGGTAAAATATTGTGTGCATTCATTATCGTTTTATTATTACAACAAAGTAAAACACAAATGTCTTAAAAGTGATGACAAAGATGAGGAGTGGAGATGTCTAGTTTTGCAGGGGTTTGAGGTTCAATTTCAGTGGCCACCCCAGTTAATACCGCGGATGTAAAAGTCATCTGAGCAATATAGATTGTGGAGAAGCGACTTTTCCACCAATTGAAAAGCTCAACGAAGTGGCTTATTTCGTGGAAATGTAGATAAGCCAAATACTCTAAACTTGTGATGTTGATGTGGAGGGAAAAAAAACGGAAGACCTGGAGAAAAATCCATGCGACCACTGAGACAGACGTGGAAACTCCAAATATACAGGTGTCATGGTCGGGATCGAACCCAAATCCTTCTGCATACAAGGCGAGGGAGCAACATTTCACAACTGCGGCGCCAATTAAGATTGGACCTTGTGTATGTATACTCTTTGGTTTTTTCGGTAAAGTCACGTAGGTAGAAAAAGAAAACAAAATAAAAAAAATTCTCACGACGTTCGGATCGCAACACAAGCAATCGTCCTCAGGCGGAAAAAATAATCCAGAGTGGAACTGCTGATAGCGCGAGAGAGCTGTTACAACAAGTGGTTATATATGTGGCGATGGGCAAGCAAGCTGGGTCTGAGATGGAAAGCAATTCCATCCACGGACGCAAGCAAGTCAGTTGTGTTAATGGGGGAGATTTATTCTGCCTGAGGACGACCGTTTGTGTTGCGATCGAAACGTCGTGATATATTCTTCTTTGGTTCTTTCGGTAAAGTCACGTAGAATGAGAATAAAATAATAAATTGATAAAATAAAATAACACAATAATATTCTCACGACGTTTCGGCCACAACACAAGCGGCCTTCATCAGGTGAAGGGAGCGAGACTGTCTGGTAGGACATAGCACTTCATTGGCATGAAGTGCTATGAAATTGGGATTTCATTCCAGTGTATTATTTTCCTACTGCCAAAATTATTTCAGTACGATTTATTTACTTAATATGAAACAACTTTCCATGAATAATGAAAAAATAAAATAAGGTACATATAGTAATAAAAATACATTTACAATTGTAAATGTTGTACATTTAGGCTCCTACATAGCCCGCAACATTTACAATTAATGACACATTGTAAATTGTTAATGTTGGATGATAAAGGTTGACAATGATGGTGAATGGTGAAACGTTTAAACTAAACTATTGCATTTGCTATGGAACACCTTCCAAGCTATTCGCTACTTTTCAGAAGCAAACTGTTGACTAATGATAGCTGAACGTAGAAGCTTATCACGTTGAAATTCATAGCAGCCAAATAATCTAAACGCAAATTTGTAAATGTGTAAGGGTAACGTGAACAGCAAGAGAAGGTAGTTTCAATGGGAATGGAGCAGGCTTAATCGATAGTGGTGGTGAGTTTGACGACACATTTATATTCAAGAGATCTAACCCAAAAACCTCTATTATGGAAAACATTGGTCACGAAAGCTGACATGTTAAACGGAATAAAAACAAACATTTGAATCGAGTGTAAAATAAGTGTGCCCATTGATTTAATGATTATCAAATTAAATTTGCAATGCAGAGGTTTCGTTGATCAAATCTAGCGTACATTAGTGTAAATGTTTTTTTCACCTAAACGAAATAATTATTGTGCAGTCGTGCTTGTGATGTCACAGGGGATTTTCTAACCACGTGTCATGACAGGAAACCTGTAACAATGCGTCACGGCCGGAACTGATGACGTCACCACTGGGAGTGCTATAAGAACGCACGCTCGCACTTGGCACTCACACACGGACTTTGACAACACAAGCGGCAAGATGCTGATGCTACTGCTGCTGCTGTTGCAGTTCTGCATCAAATTTGTCCGGTTCCTCTTCTCCCTCTTCGTGGGCAACATATGCAAAGCTTCACATCTCATCCCCAAGCCACCATGCCCGAACCCTGGCACGGATTCACTGGCATGGACTTTGGTATTGCTCATGATTGGGTTGATGGTCATGACGGTTTTCATTCAGGTCATGAAGCGGCGTCATTGGAAACATGGTAAGTAGAAACATGCGGTGTGGGTGTATGGATCTTGATGTGAGGTTGTGAATCTCGATATATATCTGTCTGAAAGTGCGTGTGTATGTATTTGTGTGGGAGTGCGTGAAGTTTCGTGCTTTTATTTTTTTCATCACGTTTCCTTCGTTGATTAAAAATAAATTTGTAATAAGCGGAGTTGAAAAAAATTTAGCATAGCTGTAAACACATCTCATCATGTGCTGGTAACGTTACCCATTACATGCTTTAATTGTAAAGTTATCTTCTATATTACCCGCTGATAACTCAAGACACTTCAAATTTCAAATTTTATCGAGGGTAACTTTTCCACTGGTCTGTAAACAGACGTGGAGATATGTCAAATACAATACAGTTGCAAATAAAGTTATCACTACATTGCAGAGAAAGTACATTTTCTATTTCAGTCCCTTTCCTAATGATGATCCCTGTTTCACACTTTTCAGCCTTGTTAACGTTTGAAGTGCAAAACGCGATGCTTCGACAGCAGAACGAGAATCTGGGGCGGAGAAGATCGAAGCTGCACGAGGAAAACACGACGCTACGTGCAGGGATGGAGGTGACTCGTCAGGAGTTCGTGGCGATGCAAGCGGAGACGATGCTACAAGAGCGAGCGATGTGGCAACATGGGATGCTGCGTCAAGGAAATGAGAGGCTGCATTTGGAGAACGTGACGCTGCTTCGAAAGAAGGAGACCCTCCTTCAGGAGATTGAGACGCTTCGTCTTGCCACTGCCGCCGCCACCGCCGTTACCAATGCCACCCCCGCCAACACCGACACCAATGCCAAGGAAATCACCGCCACCGCCACTGCCACCAGCACCGCTATCAATGCCACCAACAGTACCGCCATGGCCAAGAAGAAAAAATCCAAATTTTCTTGGTTCAAAAAACATTTTCATTAATTTATGATGGGGGCAATTTTGGGAATAATTTAGTTTTTAAATTACCCATTTAAAAAGTCACACACACTTACACACAAAAACATCGACAACCTTCAGCATAAAATACCCATACAGGTGCTTTGTTTTCGTGGGGCCGTGTGATGGTTGAGGCCCCACCACTGAGTGAAACTCTTCAGGTTCATCCGACTGGGCATCTGCTCTCATTACGAGACACAGAGAGATACGGATATAGACATGGAGACAGTCAAGGAGACACACGGACACGGAGATGAAGACAAAGGTCTCCCTATAGCCTTGTTGTATATATTGTTTTGAAAAATAATAATAATAATAAAAAATACATTCTAAAATTGTAATTTTATCAAAATAAAATAGTTATTGAAGTATGCAAATATATTCAAATTATATAAATTAGGCTCGGCTTCGTTGTCTTGGGTGTATTACCAATACAATGATTTTCGCTTTAACTTTTACTGATAATGTTTTAGTGTTATTACGTCCGGTCTCAGAATTCAGAGCTCGCCACAGGATACAGTTCTTATAATTAAGATAATTACGCATGAACTGAGGAAGGAACCACTCAGACTCTTCTGTGTTAAGAAACTTTAATATCTAAAAACACTCTAATTTCCGAACACACTTAATGATCGAAATTGCCACCACAGTACTCCTGTATATGTCCTACTCATCGATCAATACAATTAACCCTCAATGGTTGCGTTGTTTAAACTGAGCAATAGAACAATAGGCTAACTCCTCACAGTAGCACGTCAATACACGACGATAGAAAAAGTCCTTAAAAATGACGGAACCGTGCTCAAGAAACATGTGGCCAATGGCAAAAGTGGACATCAATGAAATAATTTGAAAGATTAAGCAATTAACAGAATGTCTCTAAACAATAGTGTATGTTCGGCTGTGTAGGTTTGCCTAACAGATGCTTATCAATTGGCTAATGGCACATCAATTAATTCGCCGGCAATATTCTGTGATCAAAATAAATATCTCAAAACAATGGTATTCATGTGAGTGTGTAGATTCATAACATAGATTATTATAAATGTTTAGTGTGTCATCAACGAAGTCATTGGTAAGGTTACGCGATGAAGGAAACGAATGACTAAAATAATTTGAAATGACCCTATTCATGCAACTCAAGCGACAGAACAATGTTTGCACGATCAGCTAATAGTTAACACACCACCTTGAGATGGAAACCCTTTTAGAAACTTGGAACAATCTTATTCGTACCGATATGCGCGCAGTGTGTGTGTGGGAGGGCAGTCACCACGAGGTCCAATAATTATAGCGGACAGTATAGTTTGAGTTGTCCACCTACTATTACTGCTAACTGTGGTTCTTACGAATCAGTGGCTTCCGCGGTTCAGCATTCCTTGTACGGAAAATACCTCAAGTCCTCAGCAGGGGCGCCTGGTCGGGGTGTGTATGTGCATCGAACACACGGCGCTTTTGGCTGCACGCTTGCTCACACTGGCGCCCGTGCCTGTGCTGGCAGGGATGATGGATCCGACTCCGTCTGCATCGATGTGCGCGATAGTCCCATCACAAGATAGCGCTCAGAGATCGTCCACTGGGCTGGAGCGCGTCACTCCACACCCCCCCCCCTTGGCACCAGACACTGTTGATCCTTGAGCTTGACCTTTGCTCTCGGGTCAACCAGAGTGCCATGGCCTTTAGTAACCTCATTCCTATGGCCGGCACTCCAACACCCTGTACTGTAGGGCTGACTCTACACGCCAAGCGTGGTGCTATCTAGCGCTATCAATAAGCACTCAACGGGCACATCTAGGGCCAGTACAACACCCACTCCAATGTGGTGTCCGCGATGTCACTACATTAACCCCCCCCCCCCCTACGTAGCACTCAGGCATCCCCCCTCAACAAATGAACCAAACACCTTAGCGTACCTCAACAAATAAATACCACAACCCTTTCTATACAATATGTACAACTACATACAGAATAAACAGTAACTAACGGGCAAAGGGGATGTAAGAACAGAACGACAATAGGCAAAAACAGAGGAAGAGAGAGAAGGGAACACAGAGAAAAAAAAAACGCAGAAACACGCATAACCTCGGGACCCCTTCCAGCACCAGCATCTACCACCCTCACCATGTAACAACACCCGAAATCACAATAAAGGCCAGGCCTGCCGAGTGTGACAACCGACTGATGGTGTGGGAGCGTGTTTGTATGGGGATCACGAAAAGCGAGAGTCTTTGATCGAGTCCTTGTGGCCAGGCCCCGAGGGGAGGTGGGCTTACTCTGCCTGGGGGTCCCTGGGGGAATTTGAAAATATCCCATCGAAGTCATAGTCCTGTGCAAGCGCTCTACCATTCCATCCGTTTGTGGAAGGTGTGGTGATGTACGTACTTTCTTTGTTCCCAATAATTCACACACCTCCCGCAGCAATTTCGAAGAAAAAGTCTTACCCTGATCAGTCAGAAGATGCTCAGGGGCCCCCTTGTTCATCACATAGACATCGAGGATGCCTCGGTGATGGCTGCCACTGACTGGTTGGGAAGCGGCCAGGCTATTGGCCAGCGTGAAAAATATTCGACGCCCACTAGTAAATACTTATTGCAACGAGGGAAATGGACCAAGGATATCAAGAGCGACCAGCTCATTTATGCGGGAGACCTGAATGGATTTCAACCGTGGACAACAGGGTTTAGACGCGGGTTTCCGCTGCGTGCACTGCACACACCCCTTCAATAAATTAGCGACATCTTCCGCCATGCCATGCTAGAAGAAGTCGAGCTTAAGTGTGGCGAGTATCTAATGCACACCAAGGTGCAACAGTGGCTCGTGCACCGCCCAGATGACTTCACCCCGTAAGGCAGTAGGCACGACAATGTTGTAACGGCAATGCATGAGCAATCCGCCTCTGAGGATGACAGAGGCTACACCCCGTCGATCCCCACCCCAATCCGCCTCCTTCACATGGCGCCGTAACTTGAACAGGGCTGCGCCCTCATGCTCGAGGCGCCCCCATTCAGCATGGTCCAAGACAATGACAGCGTCACGCGCCACATGACTCTCGGCTTCCTCAGAGGTTTCAACCTCGACTGATGCCACAAGGGGAGGGGGCGAGTCCTTGGTAGGCGTCTTACAGTGCCACGAGCCCGAGTAAAACGTGCACCCATCGTTCGTGTGTCGGGTACCTTTGCGATCAAAAACAGTAAAGGAATAGACCTGGAGGACTGCCAACCAACTTGAAAGTTGGCCAGACGGCTGCTCAATAGGCAGTGCACACTATAGCACTGCATGGTCAGACTGCAACTCAAAGCGTCTGACATAAAGATAGGGACAACCGCCAGCCGTACGTGTTCTTTTTCCATAGGGCTCAGTCGATAGGGGTGCTGCCCGATGGGAGCAGCATCGCCCGTATCAATGTGGTGACTCAAAAGCGTAGTATGGACGATGTCAAATTTGCCCTTGCTAAATACATCGGAGAATTCACACAAAATCTCCGTCAACTACCCCATCTGGGACTCGGGCAATTCCGAATTTTCAGAACAAAGTGTACCCATACACTTTTCATCAAAAAACTGTTGCGACTTCATATTCGACAACGACCCCCACACCACCAACAATGTTTCCCTCGTGATGCATGGGTGATGCGTAGTCTAGCACGGTGCCCTCCTGAATGACAGATGTATCCAACCCTGCATTCAGGACTTGAATGAACGGTTCCTGGTCATTAGATACCTGAGTCTGGGCCCCCACCAACGTCATCCCACGAATGGCTTTGTTTGAGGGTCCTAGGAGGATTCCTCCCACAGTCGCCTCCTGATCAAGCGGCTTGCATAATTGAAAGGGAACAAATATTTGCACGCCAGGGGGAATCTTTACGGTCTTGCTTGCAAGCGCTTGCACAGTAGTATTGGCCATGCACATTCGAGTGGGAGAAGGCAAAAAGGCCATTCAATGGTCCAATGGTAACTCAAGGCAACCCTGACTGATCAAAATTTTCAGGAGCATCTTTCCCAAGACGTCAGTCCCGAGCAAGCAAGAAACAGCAAGGGACGTTGATACAAGAACTGGTCCCGTCAAATTTGACATCTCCAATACACACCTCCGCTGTTATTTTCCCAATAGTGCCCAATGAACCGCCGTTTGCGGCAAAGCAGCGAAAGTCCACAGGACATAGTGTACGACATTTAGGGGGCAGAATGTAAAAAATCAACTCGGATATAATAGTCACGGACGCATGTTGTATATATTAGACCTTGAAAAATAATGAAAATAATAAAAATTAAATGCCAATTGACATTTTTTTTATTTCCCTAAATCAGGCTAATCAAAACAAACTATGCTAATTATGCATTTATGCTAATTATGCTCAGCTTCATTGTCTTGGGGTATTACCTAATGTAATAATGAAATGGAGTTGTAATTGTTTGAAGTTATGCAAGTGTATGTAATCATGCTAATTAGGCTTTGCTTCGTTGTCTATGGTGTATTATCAATCGTGATAATACAATGATGATCTAATTGAATGAAGTTATGCAAGTGTAGGTGATTATACTATTTAAGCTAGGCTTCGTTGTCTAGGGTGTATTATCAATCAATCGTGATAATACAATGTTTCTCGCTTTAACTTTTACTGATTATGTTTAATCTTACCACAGGAAACAGTTATTATAATTAATATTATTACTCATTAACTTATGAAGGCGCCGTTACCAAGGCGACGCGCAAGGATGGCAAGAAGCGACACCATCGCAGGAAGGAGAGCTACGCCATGTACATCAGACTCTTCTATGTTAAGCAACTTAAATATGTAAAACAAACATAACACTATAATATGCGAACTCTTATGCTAGGAATGTCAACACAGTACTCCTGGAGATGTCCTCCTCATTGATCCATACATTTACCCCTCATTGGTTACGTTTGTTAAGCTGGGTAACGGAACAATCGGCTAATTCCTCAGAGTAAAGCGACCATACACAGCGATAGGAAAAATTCCTTAAAAATTAATGTGACAATATTCATACGAACAGCAATAAAGAAACATGTGCCTAAGGCAAAAGTAGTTTTCAATGAATTCATTTGGAAAGATTATGCAATTTACGAAATGCCCTGGAACAATAGTGTGCGGCAGTGTCTGTTTGCCCAATAGATGCGTATTGGGCAAACAGATGACGTCGCCGCAGTGATCTCAACGACGTCCGCTCTCTGTTCTCCCGCTACCAGTCCACAGACCCGTGCATGTGTGAGGCTCCACTCGCGGTGGTTCGATGGCCCTTGCCGCGACCATGCAACTTTAATATCAGGTCGCTGATATTATATATACACTCCTGTGTGTCTCTGTGTAGTACTGTACACTATATATACACTTCTGTGTGTGTAGTACTGTACACTATATATACACTTGTGTGTGTCTCTGTGTAGTACTGTACACTATATATACACTTATGTGTGTCTCTGTGTAGTGTGGGGGCTACCGTCCCCCGCCATTATTGAATTGTCGGGGCCGCTGCTCACCGACTCCCCCGTTCCACTCACACCGCTACCCCCCGGCTGCTCCGTCAGGTCCAGACTAACGACCCCTAACGTCTCGCCCCCCTGTACCTCTGGGATGTAGACCGCGTTTGCATAGTTTAATTAGCGGCTCGTACGCTCCGCGCTTGCGATGCGTTACACTGTGCAAAGGCGGGGTGGGGCTGTAAGCGCGCTCACCAGTAAATCTCCGTCCCGCCCGTAAACAAACAGGCGCGGCGCGTGTTTCCCTCCCACCCGCGCTCCACGTGTGCCGACAATAACAAACACGCCCCTACCCTCTGCCCGTAAACAGACCAATCGCACACGAAGGGGTTGGAGCCGGGGGACGGGCGGGCGGGGTTTCTGCCGTGCGCGCGCCGCTGATTGGGGACGCTCGCTTGGCTCTGAGTTAAAGGTCCCGCTCAAACAGTCGCGCGAATACGCGCACGCTCGGCGCTCTAACTCGCTATCTCGCGACCAGACCCGTGTGCGGGTGCGTGACCGCGGCACCGCCACCCAGGTACGCGATCGCTAAGCACTATGGTGGGCAATCGTGCGGGCACGTAAACACCTCGAGGTGCAAGCATACACGTAGACACCCAGCGCACACTGCCCTCCACTTCTAGCTCCCAAAAGACCACGCAACACAGTTGTTTTTCCCCCCACTAGCGAATTTTATTTACCTGTGATGGTACGGTCAGTGGACGCTAACCTATCCCTCGGAGGTCTACGAGTCGATTTCCCCTACCGCTCGCCCCGCTCTCTATCCTGGATGTAAAACGGCTGAACTTACGCCTCTCTCCCCGATGTACTGACCGCTGTGAGGGAATGAGGCGACGAGCCTGCCGATGCTGGAGTACGTCTCACGGACGTCTCGGATGGCTGACTCTCCTGCTCCCGGGACCGCGATGATCTTGAACCAGAAGAACCCCCTTGCTACCCCGATCCCCCCCCCCCCCCTTTTATCCTACCTACAACAAAGGAATATTTGCTCTTTCCGACCCTTGGCTCCCGTCCAATCAGGGACTCGGATTCTCCCGCCCTTTCGATGTCCGGATCCCAGCTCAGATGACGTCGCCGCAGTGATCTCACCGACGTCCGCTCTCTGTTCTCCCGCTACCAGTCCACTGACCCGTGCATGTGTGAGGCTCCACTCACGGTGGTTCGATGGCCCTTGCCGCGACCATGCAACTTTAATATCAGGTCGCTGATATTATATACACACTCCTGTGTGTCTCTGTGTAGTACTGTACACTATATACACTCCTGTGTGTCTCTCTGTAGTACTGTACACTATATACACTCCTGTGTGTGTAGTACTGTACACTATATATACACTTCTGTGTGTGTAGTACTGTACACTATATATACACTTCTGTGTGTGTAGTACTGTACACTATATACACTTCTGTGTGTCTCTGTGTAGTACTGCACACTATATATACACTTCTGTTTGTGTAGTACTGAACACTATATACACTTCTGTGTGTCTCTGTGTAGTACTGTACACTATATATACACTTCTGTGTGTCTCTGTGTAGTACTGTACACTATATATACACTTATGTGTGTCTCTGTGTAGTGTGGGGGCTACCGTCCCCCGCCATCACTGAATTGTCGGGGCCGCTGCTCACCGACTCCCCCGTTCCACTCACACCGCTACCCCCCGGCTGCTCCGTCAGGTCCAGACTAACGACCCCTAACGTCTCGCACCCCTGGAAAGTTTATGCAATTTACGAAATGCCCTGGAACAATAGTGTGCGGCAGTGTCTGTTTGCCTAATAGATGCACATCAATTGGCTAATGGGCTTGAATTGATTTGTGGGCAAGATTCCATCATCAAAATAAATAAATCTCAACACAATAGTATTCCTGTGAGTGTGTAGAGTCGTAACATAGATGTTCATAAATGTTAGTTTCCTCAATAGATTCATTGGTACAGTAAGGCAATTAATGAAACGAATGACCAATATACTTCTAAACGACCGTATTCATGCAGCTCAATGGACCCAAGAATGTTTTTCACGATCAGCTATTAGTTAACGCACCACATTGGGATGGCCATTTTCGAAACACAAGGAGAACTTTGGAGTAATCTTATTAGTCCCGATATGTGCGTTATGTGTGTGTGGGTGTATTTTCTTCTTAAGCAGACGTCAAGGCGCCTTGGCGTCTGGTTGTTCCGAAAATGCCTTGGTTCCCTGCTGGGCAATGAGTCGTGTGTGTGGGCGTGTCATACACATGGCGCTCTCTATCTCTTGGCGGCAACTGCAGGCCTCTCTGCTGCTGGATGACCGCTTAGTCGGCATGACGCTCGTCCCTGACGGTGCCCGATTGTGCTCGAAGCTCGTCTGCTGTTCGCCAGCTCCGACACACTTCCTCTCAAAGTGGGTATATTTTAAATCGGTAAAATATTGTGTGCATTCATTATCGTTTTATTATTACAACAAAGTAAAACACAAATGTCTTAAAAGTGATGACAAAGACGAGGAGTGGAGATGTCTAGTTTTGCAGGGGTTTGAGGTTCAATTTCAGTGGCCACCCCAGTTAATACCGCGGATGTAAAAGTCATCTGAGCAATATAGATTGTGGAGAAGCGACTTTTCCACCAATTGAAAAGCTCAACGAAGTGGCTTATTTCGTGGAAATGTAGATAAGCCAAATACTCTAAACTTGTGATGTTGATGTGGAGGGAAAAAAAACGGAAGACCTGGAGAAAAATCCATGCGACCACTGAGACAGATGTGGAAACTCCAAATATACAGGTGTCATGGTCGGGATCGAACCCAAATCCTTCTGCATACAAGGCGAGGGAGCAACATTTCACAACTGCGGCGCCAATTAAGATTGGACCTTGTGTATGTATACTCTTTGGTTTTTTCGGTAAAGTCACGTAGGTAGAAAAAGAAAACTAAATAAAAAAATTTCACGACGTTCGGATCGCAACACAAGCAATCGTCCTCAGGCGGAAAAAATAATCCAGAGTGGAACTGCTGATAGCGCGAGAGAGCTGTTACAACAAGTAGTTATATATGTGGCGATGGGCAAGCAAGCTGGGTCTGAGATGGAAAGCAATTCCATCCACGGACGCAAGCAAGTCAGTTGTGTTAATGGGGGAGATTTATTCTGCCTGAGGACGACCGTTTGTGTTGCGATCGAAACGTCGTGATATATTATTTTTATTTTGTTTTATTTTTCTACCTACGTGACTTTACCGAAAGAACCAAGAGTATGGTTTCCTGCAGTCACGAAAGCTTCAAATCAAGATTGTGTATGTATGTTTAACTTCTTAGCCAACCATACTAATCGGAGGTGTAGGCCAACAAGATGGTCCAAGTTTTGGCACATTTCAGAAATTTCCCCAAATGACCTCATCAGCAGTGAGTGTTTGGACAGCGACCCTCAGCGAAATCCTAATGGGAGGGTTAAGCGATTGGCATGAAGTGCTATGAAATTGGGATTTCATTCCAGTGTATTATTTTCCTACTGCCAAAATTATTTCAGTACGATGTATTTACTTAATATGAAACAACTTTCCATGAATAATGAAAAAATAAAATAAGGTACATATAGTAATAAAAAATACATTTACAATTGTAAATGTTGTACATTTAGGCTCCTACATAGCCCGCAACATTTACAATTTATGACACATTGTAAATTGTTAATGTTGGATGATAAAGGTTGACAATGATGGTGAATGGTGAAACGTTTAAACTAAACTATTGCATTTGCTATGGAACACCTTCCAAGCTATTCGCTACTTTTCAGAAGCAAACTGTTGACTAATGATAGCTGAACGTAGAAGCTTATCACGTTGAAATTCATAGCAGCCAAATAATCTAAACGCAAATTTGTAAATGTGTAAGGGTAACATGAACAGAAGAGAAGGTAGTTTCAATGGGAATGGAGCAGGCTTAATCGATAGTGGTGGTGAGTTTGACGACACATTTATATTCAAGAGATCTAACCCAAAAACCTCTATTATGGAAAACATTGGTCACGAAAGCCGACATGTTAAATGGAATAAAAACAAACATTTGAATCGAGTGTAAAATAAGTGTGCCCATTGATTTAATGATTATCAAATTAAATTTGCAATGCAGAGGTTTCGTTGATCAAATCTAGCGTACATTAGTGTAAATGTTTTTTTCACCTAAACGAAATAATTATTGTGCAGTCGTGCTTGTGATGTCACAGGGGCTTTTCTAACCACGTGTCATGACAGGAAACCTGTAACAATGCGTCACGGCCGGAACTGGTGACGTCACCACTGGGAGTGCTATAAGAACGCACGCTCGCACTTGGCACTCACACACGGACTTTGACAACACAAGCGGCAAGATGCTGATGCTACTGCTGCTGCTGTTGCAGTTCTGCATCAAATTTGTCCGGTTCCTCTTCTCCCTCTTCGTGGGCAACATATGCAAAGCTTCACATCTCATCCACAAGCCACCATGCCCGAACCCTGGCACGGATTCACTGGCATGGACTTTGGTATTGCTCATGATTGGGTTGATGGTCATGACGGTTTTCATTCAGGTCATGAAGCGGCGTCATTGGAAACATGGTAAGTAGAAACATGCGGTGTGGGTGTATGGGTCTTGATGTGAGGTTGTGAATCTCGATATATATCTGTCTGAAAGTGCGTGTGTATGTATTTGTGTGGGAGTGCGTGAAGTTTCGTGCTTTTATTTTTTCATCACGTTTCCTTCGTTGATTAAAAATAAATTTGTAATAAGCGGAGTTGAAAAAAATTGAGCATAGCTGTAAACACATCTCATCATGTGCTGGCAACGTTACCCATTACATGCTTTAATTGTAAAGTTATCTTCTATATTACCCGCTGATAACTCAAGACACTTCAAATTTCAAATTTTATCGAGGGTAACTTTTCCACTGGTCTGTAAACAGACGTGGAGATATGTCAAATACAATACAGTTGCAAATAAAGTTATCACTACATTGCAGAGAAAGTACATTTTCTATTTCAGTCCCTTTCCTAATGATGATCCCTGTTTCACACTTTTCAGCCTTGTTAACGTTTGAAGTGCAAAACGCGATGCTTCGACAGCAGAACGAGAATCTGGGGCGGAGAAGATCGAAGCTGCACGAGGAAAACACGACGCTACGTGCAGGGATGGAGGTGACTCGTCAGGAGTTTGTGGCGATGCAAGCGGAGACGATGCTACAAGAGCGAGCGATGTGGCAACATGAGATGCTGCGTCAAGGAAATGAGAGGCTGCATTTGGAGAACGTGACGCTGCTTCGAAAGAAGGAGACCCTCCTTCAGGAGATTGAGACGCTTCGTCTTGCCACTGCCACCGCCACCGCCGTTACCAACGCCACCCCCGCCAACACCGACACCAATGCCAAGGAAATCACCGCCACCGCCACTGCCACCAGCACCGCTATCAATGCCACCAACAGTACCCCCATGGCCAAGAAGAAAAAATCCAAATTTTCTTGGTTCAAAAAACATTTTCATTAATTTATGATGGGGGCAATTTTGGGAATAATTTAGTTTTTAAATTACCCATTTAAAAAGTCACACACACTTACACACAAAAACATCGACAACCTTCAGCATAAAATATCCATACAGGTGCTTTGTTTTCGTGGGGCCGTGTGATGGTTGAGGCCCCACCACTGAGTGAAACTCTTCAGGTTCATCCGACTGGGCATTTGCTCTCATTACGAGACACAGAGAGATACGGATATAGACATGGAGACAGTCAAGGAGACACACACGGACACGGAGATGAAGACAAAGGTCTCCCTATAGCCTTGTTGTATATATTGTTTTGAAAAATAATAATAATAAAAAATACATTCTAAAATTGTAATTTTATCAAAATAAAATAGTTATTGAAGTATGCAAATATATTCAAATTATATAAATTAGGCTCGGCTTCGTTGTCTCGGGTGTATTACCAATACAATGATTTTCGCTTTAACTTTTACTGATAATGTTTTAGTGTTATTACGTCCGGTCTCAGAATTCAGAGCTCGCCACAGGATACAGTTCTTATAATTAAGATAATTACGCATGAACTTAGGAAGGAACCACTCAGACTCTTCTGTGTTAAGAAACTTTAATATCTAAAAACACTCTAATTTCCGAACACACTTAATGATCGAAATTGCCACCACAGTACTCCTGTATATGTCCTACTCATCGATCAATACAATTAACCCTCAATGGTTGCGTTGGTTAAACTGAGCAATAGAACAATAGGCTAACTCCTCACAGTAGCACGTCAATACACGACGATAGAAAAAGTCCTTAAAAATGACGGAACCGTGCTCAAGAAACATGTGGCCAATGGCAAAAGTGGACATCAATGAATTAATTTGAAAGATTAAGCAATTAACAGAATGTCTCTAAACAATAGTGTATGTTCGGCTGTGTAGGTTTGCCTAACAGATGCTTATCAATTGGCTAATGGCACATCAATTAATTCGCCGGCAATATTCTGTGATCAAAATAAATATCTCAAAACAATGGTATTCATGTGAGTGTGTAGATTCATAACATAGATTATTATAAATGTTTAGTGTGTCATCAACGAAGTCATTGGTAAGGTTACGCGATGAAGGAAACGAATGACTAAAATAATTTGAAATGACCCTATTCATGCAACTCAAGCGACAGAACAATGTTTGCACGATCAGCTAATAGTTAACACACCACCTTGAGATGGAAACCCCTTTAGAAACTTGGAACAATCTTATTCGTACCGATATGCGTGAAGTGTGTGTGTGGGAGGGCAGTCACCACGAGGTCCAATAATTATAGGGGACAGTATGGTTTGAGTTGTCCACCTACTATTACTGCTAACTGTGGTTCTTACGAATGAGTGGCTTCCGCGGTTCAGCATTCCTTGTACGGAACATACCTCAAGTCCTCAGCAGGGGCGCCTGGTCGGCGTGTGTATGTGCATCGAACACACGGCGCTTTTGGCTGCACGCTTGCTCACACTGGCGCCCGTGCCTGTGCTGGCAGGGATGATGGATCCGACTCCGTCTGCATCGATGTGCGCGATAGTCCCATCACAAGATAGCGCTCAGAGATCGTCCACTGGGCTGGAGCGTGTCACTCCACACCCCCCCCCCCCCCCCCTTGGCACCAGACACTGTTGATCCTTGAGCTTGACCTTTGCTGGAGTGTGCTCGGGGCTTCCAAGTCAGCACGCTCGTGGTTAGTTGTTAGCCGCTGCACTGCTTGGTCCTGTGAGTAGCAGCTGGCTTTGCACGACCACCCTTTGTGCCCCCCCCCTCCCTCCAGGAGGGCTCCTCCTTTGAGCTGCTCGTCGCTGCTCATCGCAGCTCCTCACTCATTTCTCCAAAACTCATAAAATGTATTCGCACACCTCTTAGCTTCTCAAAACTCTTATAGCTTAAGAAAATACAACTTATCGCAGTCATTGACTTTGCAAGGGACTCAAAACATCAGGATGAATGCAGAAGAAAACTTTCGGCAATACTCCATCAGCACCGAACTCAACACTTAGCCACACATCGCCCCACCTCTGCCAGACTCGACACCCAACAATGGCAGAGCCAGGATTTTCAGGTAGGGGGGGCAACCCCCCCAACAATGAAAAATGATAAAGGAGTTGTTAGTAAGTAAGGACTTGTCCCTTGCTTTTTATTCGACGCGTGTGCGGCGATGGCGCAGCCATCGATCGAAGGTCGAATTCGAACCGCGTTGTGTGATCGGCATCGCGCTCGCTGAAGGTGAATGCCTTCAGGGAAGTTGTGGACTGTGTACATAACTGCGCACAATTCTGTATGTCACTTATAACTGCGTTGCCGTTACTTATTGCCAATTATGGAATCGGACTATTCTCCTATCATCTCATAGAGTCCCTGGCACTTAATAATATGCTGCACAGTGGCAGTGGGGGTCGCAAAATACCGATGTATTACCAATTAAACCCCAATGATCCGATAGAAATTAGGGATTTCAATCGGATCATTTGCGGGGGTACGTGCCACCCCACCACCCCCCCCCCCTCCCACTGGCTCTGCCAGTGACACCCAAGGTTGATTTCGAGGACCATATCCAGAGCTTGCCGTTGCAAGACTGATTTGGGCAGTTTGGCTTCTCTATTTTATCCAAAATGTTTCGCCTCCGTCTCGTCTTCTCACAAAGGACCGGAATGCCTTTTATTTCGCTCCTCGGCCTGTGATTGGTCAGTTTCCTCTTACGACATAACTGTACTTTTGATTGTGACCGTTTGTCTGGTGAACGTGTGTGTCTGTCTGTTCTAATTTATTAAAGTCATTTCCTAAGTGACATCAAGGCCTTCCCCCCCTCTCCCCTTCCTTCAGTCATCTGATGGCCTGTGGTGGACACAGATGCTCTCAATTGTCCCTCCGTGTAGTTATTCCAGTTTTACAATTTTTTTGCAGTAATTAACCGGGACCACAGCTCGGGGCAAGGTTCACGTGTTGGAGACTCGTTGAGCGGAGAACGTAGAATGTTGATGAAGTTTTCTTCAGGATAAACAACAACGCCGGTCCCTCTGGGGACACGGCTTATATTCTATGCAGCGTGGCTGGCTCCACCCTTGGCCACGACCACCTTTCAGAATCCTCGGGAAAAATCTGAATGTTCAGCACGTGACCACCCCTCGCCCTCACTTGGGCCCCTTTGTACACTAAATTGGTCACGTGTACTCTCGGGTCAACCAGAGTGCCATGGCCTTTAGTAACCTCATTCCTATGGCCGGCACTCCAACACCCTGTACTGTAGGGCTGACACTACACGCCAAGCGTGGTGCTATCTAGCGCTATCAATAAGCACTCACCGGGCACCTCTAGGGCCAGTACAACACCCACACCAATGTGGTGTCCGCGATGTCACTACATTAACCCCCCCCCCCCCCCTACGTAGCACTCAGGCATCCCCCCTCAACAAATGAACCAAACACCTTAGTGTACCTCAACAAATAAATACCACAACCCTTTCTATACAATATGTACAACTACATACAGAATCAACAGTAACTAACGGGCAAAGGGGATGTAAGAACAGAACGACAATAGGCAAAAACAGAGGAAGAGAGAGAAGGGAACACAGAGAAAAAAAAAAACGCAGAAACACGCATAACCTCGGGACCCCTTCCAGCACCAGCATCTACCACCCTCACCATGTAACAACACCCGCAATCACAATAAAGGCCAGGCCTGCCGAGTGTGACAACCGACTGATGGTGTGGGAGCGTGTTTGTATGGGGATCACGAAAAGCGAGAGTCTTTGATCGAGTCCTTGTGGCCAGGCCCCGAGGCGAGGTGGGCTTACTCTGCCTGGGGGTCCCTGGGGGAATTTGAAAATATCCCATCGAAGTCATAGTCCTGTGCAAGCGCTCTACCATTCCATCCGTTTGTGGAAGGTGTGGTGATGTACGTACTTTCTTTGTTCCCAATAATTCACACACCTCCCGCAGCAATTTCGAAGAAAAAGTCTTACCCTGATCAGTCAGAAGATGCTCAGGGGCCCCCTTGTTCATCACATAGACATCGAGGATGCCTCGGTGATGGCTGCCACTGACTGGTTGGGAATCGGCCAGGCTATTGGCCAGCGTGAAAGATATTCGACGCCCACTAGTAAATACTTATTGCAACGAGGGAAATGGACCAAGGATATCAAGAGCGACCAGCTCATTTATGCGGGAGACCTGAATGGATTTCAACCGTGGACAACAGGGTTTAGACGCGGGTTTCCGCTGCGTGCACTGCACACACCCCTTCAATAAATTAGCGACATCTTCCGCCATGCCATGCTAGAAGAAGTCGAGCTTAAGTGTGGCGAGTATCTAATGCACACCAAGGTGCAACAGTGGCTCGTGCACCGTCCAGATGACTTCACCCCGTAAGGCAGTAGGCACGACAATGTTGTAACGGCGCAACCCTTCATCCCAATGCATGAGCAATCCGCCTCTGAGGATGACAGAGGCTACACCCCGTCGATCCCCACCCCAATCCGCCTCCTTCACATGGCGCCGTAACTTGAACAGGGCTGCGCCCTCATGCTCGAGGCGCCCCCATTCAGCATGGTCCAAGACAATGACAGCGTCACGCGCCACATGACTCTCGGCTTCCTCAGAGGTTTCAACCTCGACTGATGCCACAAGGGGAGGGGGCGAGTCCTTGGTAGGCGTCTTACAGTGCCACGAGCCCGAGTAAAACGTGCACCCATCGTTCGTGTGTCGGGTACCTTTGCGATCAAAAACAGTAAAGGAATAGACCTGGAGGACTGCCAACCAACTTGAAAGTTGGCCAGACGGCTGCTTAATAGGCAGTGCACACTATAGCACTGCATGGTCAGACTGCAACTCAAAGCGTCTGACATAAAGATAGGGACAACCGCCAGCCGTACGTGTTCTTTTTCCATAGGGCTCAGTCGATAGGGGTGCTGCCCGATGGGAGCAGCATCGCCCGTATCAATGTGGTGACTCAAAAGCGTAGTATGGACGATGTCAAATTTGCCCTTGCTAAATACATCGGAGAATTCACACAAAATCTCCGTCAACTACCCCATCTGGGACTCGGGCAATTCCGAATTTTCAGAACAAAGTGTACCCATACACTTTTCATCAAAAAACTGTTGCGACTTCATATTCGACACGACCCCCACACCACCAACAATGTTTCCCTCGTGATGCATGGGTGATGCGTAGTCTAGCACGGTGCCCTCCTGAATGACAGATGTATCCAACCCTGCATTCAGGACTTGAATGAACGGTTCCTGGTCATTAGATACCTGAGTCTGGGCCCCCACCAACGTCATCCCACGAATGGCTTTGTTTGAGGGTCCTAGGAGGATTCCTCCCACAGTCGCCTCCTGATCAAGCGGCTTGCATAATTGAAAGGGAACAAATATTTGCACGCCAGGGGGAATCTTTACGGTCTTGCTTGCAAGCGCTTGCACAGTAGTATTGGCCATGCACATTCGAGTGGGAGAAGGCAAAAAGGCCATTCAATGGTCCAATGGTAACTCAAGGCAACCCTGACTGATCAAAATTTTCAGGAGCATCTTCCCCAAGACGTCAGTCCCGAGCAAGCAAGAAACAGCAAGGGACGTTGATACACGAACTGGTCCCGTCAAATTTGACATCTCCAATACACACCTCCGCTGTTATTTTCCCAATAGTGCCCAATGAACCGCCGTTTGCGGCAAAGCAGCGAAACTCCACAGGACATAGTGTACGACATTTAGGGGGAAGAATGTAAAAAATCAACTCGGATATAATAGTCACGGACGCATGTTGTATATATTAGACCTTGAAAAATAATGAAAATAATAAAAATTAAATGCCAATTGACATTTTTTTAATTTCCCTAAATCAGGCTAATCAAAACAAACTATGCTAATTATGCAAATTATGCATTTATGCTAATTATGCTCAGCTTCATTGTCTTGGGGTATTACCTAATGTAATAATGAAATGGAGTTGTAATTGTTTGAAGTTATGCAAGTGTATGTAATCATGCTAATTAGGCTTTGCTTCGTTGTCTATGGTGTATTATCAATCGTGATAATACAATGATGATCTAATTGAATGAAGTTATGCAAGTGTAGGTGATTATACTATTTAAGCTAGGCTTCGTTGTCTAGGGTGTATTATCAATCGTGATAATACAATGTTTCTCGCTTTAACTTTTACTGATTATGTTTAATCTTACCACAGGAAACAGTTATTATAATTAATATTATTACTCATTAACTTATGAAGGCGCCGTTACCAAGGCGACGCGCAAGGATGGCAAGAAGCGACACCATCGCAGGAAGGAGAGCTACGCCATGTACATCAGACTCTTCTATGTTAAGCAACTTAAATATGTAAAACAAACATAACACTATAATATGCGAACTCTTATGCTAGGAATGTCAACACAGTACTCCTGGAGATGTCCTCCTCATTGATCCATACATTTACCCCTCATTGGTTACGTTTGTTAAGCTGGGTAACGGAACAATCGGCTAATTCCTCAGAGTAAAGCGACCATACACAGCGATAGGAAAAATTCCTTAAAAATTAATGTGACAATATTCATACGAACAGCAATAAAGAAACATGTGCCTAAGGCAAAAGTAGTTTTCAATGAATTCATTTGGAAAGTTTATGCAATTTACGAAATGCCCTGGAACAATAGTGTGCGGCAGTGTCTGTTTGCCTAATAGATGCATATCAATTGGCTAATGGGCTTGAATTGATTTGTGGGCAAGATTCCATCATCAAAATAAATAAATCTCAACACAATAGTATTCCTGTGAGTGTGTAGAGTCGTAACATAGATGTTCATAAATGTTAGTTTCCTCAATAGATTCATTGGTACAGTAAGGCAATTAATGAAACGAATGACCAATATACTTCTAATGAATTCATTGGTAAGATTATGCAATTTACGAAATGCCCTGGAACAACAGTGTGCGGCAGTGTCTGTTTGCCCAATAGATGCGTATTGGGCAAACAGATGACGTCGCCGCAGTGATCTCACCGACGTCCGCTCTCTGTTCTCCCGCTACCAGTCCACTGACCCGTGCATGTGTGAGGCTCCACTCGCGGTGGTTCGATGGCCCTTGCCGCGACCATGCAACTTTAATATCAGGTCGCGGCGCCGCAGTGCATGTCAGCTACAGGGGGGAGGATCGCCAAATTTCCCGGCCGCAGGAAACCATGAAGTTCGATCCCACTAGGGACTTCTGGACAAAAACCTATCAGCCGGGTGACCTCCCCTCCTGGCTCTACGTGGGGCGTGTGTACGTTCGTGTGTGGGGGGTGAGGGTGCGCAGCGTCGGCGTCGACATCCCCCGGTGGCGGCTTTGCAGCGGTGGGCACGACCTCAGCAGAGTGGCCCTGCTGCAGCGGCCTCACGACTGTGCAGGGGCCAAAACGCGGACGTCTGAGAAGGCAGCGGCCCCGGGAGAGTGGCGGGAAATCCGCGGCATAGGTGATGGCGCCGCGGTAGTGGGCGCGGTTCCGCTGGAGCGGCTCCGCTGCGGCGGCACCACAGTAGTTCTGTACACTATATACACTTCTGTGTGTCTCTGTGTAGTACTGTACACTATATACACTTCTGTGTGTCTCTGTGTAGCACTGTACACTATATATAGACTTCTGTGTCTCTGTGTAGCACTGTACACTATATATAGACTTCTGTGTGTGTATTACTGTACACTATATACACTTCTGTGTCTCTGTGTAGTACTGTATACTATTTCTGCTTATGTGTCTCTGTGTAGCACTGTACACTATATATAGACTTCTGTGTGTGTATTACTGTACACTATATATAGACTTCTGTGTGTCTCTGTGTAGTACTGTACACTATATATACACTTCTGTGTGTAGTACTGTACACTATATATACTGTGTTTCTCTGTGTAGTACTCTACACTATATATACACTTCTGTGTCTCTGTGTAGTACTGTACACTATATACACTTCTGTGTGTCTCTGTGTAGTGTTAGGGTCGCCGGCCCCCGGGATCTCCCCTGCCTGCGACCCTGTCCGCGAAGTCCCGACGCTCCCAGACTCTCCACTAGTGTGGGAGCTGCCGCCGCCGCACTCCTCCCCGGGCGGGGAAAGGTCGTCGCGCTCCTGTTCCCCCCCGTGTGCTGTTCCCCCCCGAGTCCGGGTTTCCGACCGGTGAGGCATCACACTCGACCGCCCTGGGGCCCGCTAGCGCTTCGCCGGCACCCAAACGCGACGCTCCCCGCCCGCGCAGTCCCACGCCCTAATCACACGCGGGTAACCGGGGGGTTAAAGGTCGGAGGGTAAGCGACGTCGTTCGTGCTCACTCCGACGATTGGGGGGATTGGATTAAACGGGTTTAAAGGGCTATGCGATGGGCATGCGTGCGAGACGGGTATCCGCTCGCAACGCGGGAGTCCGCAGCCGACGGTTTGTAGCGCACACACTCCACGCGGCGCCACTCCACACACGCGGCGACCACCGAGAACAGCAAGCGCACCCACGCTTCCACTCTAACCACACCAGTCTGTTATGTAACGACCACCGCAACAGCAAGCGCACCCACGCTTCCGCAAAAACCACACCAGTCCGTTATGTAACCGCCGACGATTTATTCCACCGCGTCGGCGAGCCCTTATTTAACCGAGTCAGTCGGGATCAGCGGGGCAGGACCAATCTATCTCTCGATAGTCGGCACTACACTCTACCTGTCCTTCTCCCCTTTACCCTCTCCGGTTTTGCTCTTAAGCTAAGTCCCAACTCCCTCTCTCTCTCTCTTACTCACGGTTCGTCGTCACTGCCGTCTGGTCCTCGCGGCTCGTCGATACGTCCCACGGACGTTCGCGCGGCTGGACTCGGGAGTTGACGGGCCTGGGGTTGACTCGAGTAGCCAGAGAACCTTTTTCCTTCGCCCTGACCCGCTTTATTCTTTCTACATCAAAGGGGCTACCTGGTGCCGACTCGCGGGCCAATCAGCTCGCTGGGATCACCCGCCAATCGGTAGGCCCATCTGTATCCCAGCATCCCCCGGGCCGTTGCTTTCAGCGACGTCCGCATCTAAATTTACCTGCTCAGCGGCCCTCCAGCCAGAGGGCGACCCTGCTTTCCCGCCGCTCGTGGCTCTGCCCTCGGGCAGCGAGGTTCTCCCCCGCCGGGGCGGCCCTCCATGGTTTTAAGCGGCGGACGTTAACCACTGTTTCTCGGCCCCTCTCTCCACCCTGGATTAATACCGTCCAGGGAGAGATCTGCCGTACCACGGTCCAGGGTCCCCGCCAGTAGGTGGTCAGCTTCCCCACCTGTCCGGCCCCGACGCGAGGGGTGTGTAGCCACACCTTGGTGCCTGTCAAGAAAAGGGGGGGCTCCACGTGGGGTCGGGTGCTCTGTTCCTGTCGCCGATGCGCGGCCTCCCCTTGCGGGTAGGCCTGGTCCCGGACCCCTCGTAGGGTCTCCATCAGATGTTCCACGGGGTGACTCCCTTCTTCCGTTTGGGGTGGAGGAATGCCGAACAGCAAGTCTGCGGGTAGACGAGACTCACGACCAAACATCATTAGGAACGGGGTTTGTCCCGTCGATGTGTGCACCGTGGTGGCGTAGGCGAACAGGGCGTAGGGGAGGTGTTCGTCCCAATCCCGTTGGTTTGCGGCCGCCATACGCTTGAGCTTTCCGGCCAGAGTCTGATTCATACGTTCAACCATACCGTTCGCCTGGGGGTGGAACGCCGTGGTTCGGTCTTTCTGGATTCCGAACTCCCGGCACAGCGCCTGAAACAACTCGGCCTCGAACTCGCTACCCTGGTCGGTAAGGACTCGCTCCGGGATCCCGTGCTTAAGTACATAGTGCTCCACGAACGCCCGGGCTACTACCAGGGCCGTTTTATCGGGGATGGCCACCGCCACGGGGTAGCGGGTGAAGTATTCCACCGCTACGAGGATATAGCGGTTGCCCCGGTGGGATCGTGGGAACGGCCCCTGGAGATCGATGCCGACCAGCTGGTTAGTCCGACTGACGCGGAACGGCCTTAGGGGTACTTGGTATCGTGCCGGTTTCGGCCCGCACTGCTGACAAGCGCGGCAGCCCTGTACCCAGGCGGCCACATCTTGCGTCAATTTGGGCCAGAGATACTGGCGACGCAGAGTCTCCCGAGTGCGCCGTTTCCCGTCATGGCCCCCGAGCGGGTGGTCGTGTACCAGCCGTAGCAGCTGGGGTCGCACCTGGGCGGGAACACAGATGCACCCCGGCTGGCCGGCCTCGGTTAACTCCCGTACCACCCCGTTCTGCACACACAACCGGGCATACAAACCGCTCCAGGGCCCTGGTAGGGTGCTTTTCCCCTCCCGCAGGGCCGCTTCCACCGCCGCCAGATCCGGATCCCGCTGCTGGGTCTGCCTCAGCTGCTCGTCGCTCAGGCCCGGGAAGGCGCAGCCGACGTCCTCCTGGATCCGTCCGATCGGGGCGGGGTGGTCCGCTGGGTCCCGAGTCGTGGGCCCTGCGCTCGCCGGGCGGCCGACTGGGTCCGCGCCTCCACCTGTGGGGGTCTCTGTGGCGCATACCGCACTCTCTCTCGCCGGGGGGGGGTTAGGTTCAGAGGGTTCCCGGGGGTCCGTTGCCTGTCGGCAACGTCCCCCCGTGAAGCACGGGCAGGCCTCCTCCGCCCTCATCTCGGCACACACCGCGGGTCGCCGTGATAATGCGTCCGCGTTTGCATGCGTCCGCCCCGCCCGGTATTCGATCTGCAGGTTGTACTCCTGCAGCTGCGCCAGCCATCGGGCCATCTGCCCCCACGGTTCCTTGAAGGTGAGGAGGAACTGCAGAGCATAATGGTCCGTGTGCACTCGACATTTCCTGCCGTATAAATACGGCCGAAACTGTTTACACGCGAAGATCACAGCGTACAATTCCTGACGGGTCACACAGTAGTTCAGCTCGGCCCCGCTCAGGGTCCGGCTGGCGTACGCAATCACCCGTTCCACCCCTTCCTGCACCTGCGACAACACCGCACCCAGCCCGCTGCTGCAGGCGTCGGTGTCCAAAATAAAGTCGGTGGTAAAATCGGGGAAAGCCAGTGTGGGGGTGTGTGTGAGGTGGTCTTTGAGGGTGGTGAAGGCCGTCTGGCAGGCCTCCGTCCACTGATAGGGGTTCTTGGGAGAAGTGAGTTGGGTGAGGGGGCGTGCAATCTCGCTGAATCCCTTTACAAATCGACGGTAATAGGTGGCGAGCCCCAAGAATGACCTTATCTCCGACAGGTTTCTTGGCTGTGGCCAATCCACTACGGCACGTACCTTGTCCGGATCGGTGCGCACCCCCGCCTCGCTGACGCGATGTCCGAGGTACCCCACCTCGCGCTGTGCGATGTAACACTTACGCGGCTTGAGCTTGAGATGAGCCGCTCGCAGTCGCTGGAACACCTCCCGTAACCTGGACCAGTGCTCAGACAGAGATCTACGGAACACGATCACATCATCCAGGTAAATCAGGCATTGCTCCCACTGCAAGCCCCGCATCACCAACTCCATCAGCCGCTGAAACGTCGCGGGCGCGTTGGTGAGCCCGAACGGGAGTACTCGAAACTCGAATAGTCCCATCGGGGTGGTGAATGCGGTTTTTGGCCGATCCTCCTCCGTCATCTCCACCTGCCAGTACCCGGACGCGAGATCGAGGGTGGAAAAATACCGCGCTCCGGCGAGGCTGTCAAAGGTGTCGTCGATGCGCGGTATGGGAAAGGCGTCGCCGAGGGTGACTGCTTTTAGTTTGCGGTAATCGACGCAAAACCGGGTTGATCCATCCTTTTTTGTTACTAGCACCACCGGGGCAGACCAGGGGCTCGCCGAGGGCTGAATTATGTTATCGCGGAGCATGTCCCTGACCGCCTCTTTGATCTGGGCGCGTTCGGGTGCACCCACGCGGTACGCGGGGAGTTTTATGGGTCGGGCGGCCCCGGTGTCGATTTGGTGCATAACGAGATCTGTGCGACCCACGTCTGAATCGTGTTCGCTGAACACGTCGGCGTACTCCCGCAGTAACCCGCGTTGCTGATCGGCCTCTCCCTTGGGTAAATCTGCCCAAGGTACGTGTACCGCGTCAAGAAGGGGGGCGACCTCGGCGTGGGGAGTCGGGCCGACTCGCCAGGCCAGGTCTTGTTGGTCCTCGGGGCGACCGGGGTCCTCCGCCCAGAGTGCGAATACCGAGTCGCTGGAGTGGCGCGCGTGTAGAGGGTGCACGGTGGCTACTGTGGTGCGCCGTCGTAGTATTGCTGGGGTGCCGTGGGGGTTAAACACACGCATGAACAATCGGCCCCCATTGGCGTTTACCAACGTGTCTGACCCCACAACCCCGTATCGTTTTGCCAACTCCGGGTGAGGAGTTAGCATTACCTCCCCCGATGGTCGGTGCGCGGGGTCGGTGGAGGGTGTCGCCACAGGCACCAGCATCTCAGCGAGCGGCCCGATGGTGACGGCCGTCGTCAGGGTAGCGGCCACAGGTGTGAAGCGGGGGCGATTCGGCTCCCGTCCCAGGAATGGAATCCGTTCCCCGCTGCCTTCCACGGTGGCGCACCGCTGTCGGGGCTGCACGTTGAGCCCCAGCTTTTCCAGGAGGTCGGTACCTACGATACACTCGTGGCACAGCACACTCGAGACATAGAACTCCTGAGTGCACACCTGGTTTCCGAGACGGACCTCGAGGGAGATCCTTCCCAGCAACCCCATCCCGGCTCCGCTCGCTGTGTGCAGCGCGCAATCCGGGGCCGGCAGGCGGCTCACGTCAACCCCGAGCACGCTGCAGTGCGCGGCGCTCACGAGTGAGGCTACGGCCCCCGTGTCCAGTAGGATCCGGGTGCGCTGCCCGTTCACCTGTCCTTCCACCAGTGACGTGGCCCCCGTGATTCCTGCCACCAGCTCCGGTAGCCAGTCGCCCGTCCTCACCGCGTCCTTGGGTGTTGTGGCCGTGACCTGTGTGGGTGTCACTTGCTTACCATTATTATTATCGTCGTTTTGTTTCGGGACCTCGGTGATTGCACCCCTAGGTGGTCCACTCTCTAGGGGGCGTTGGCGTTTAACCCTTCGGTATATCTAGCGCGGGCGATCTGTGGGCAGTCTCTCATGAGATGCCCCTGACGGCAGCACATATAACACGCCCGGGGGGGGGGTGGCGGCTCCATAGTGGGCACCCTGCCCGCTCCCTCTCCCCCCCGTGCGCCGCTGCCCAGACTCTGCTTCTAGTCGGGCTACCCTCCCAGCTAGCCCTCCCAACTTGGTCTGAATCGTCTCTACCGTAGTCTGCAGCGTAGTCACATGTGCCCGTACTTGGGTTACGTTGTTGTCCACTTGGGTTACTTTGTTGTCGATCCCCCCGATGCCCGCCTGTATCCCCACTACCCATCCCGGGGTGGTCTCGCGGGATACTGGAGGCCCCCTTTCCCGACCCCCTACCATCCTGGCGAGCTCCTGTTCCTCCTCTTCCTCCTCGGTGGACAGACTTGCGATGGTGCGCTCCCGTCCCAGTCCTCGGAGCTGTGCGCGTTCGCTAGAAATTCTTTCACATTTGCGCGCGCGCTCGACAAGGGCATCAAAGGGGAGGCGCGTACAGTTCACGTCTGGCTGCCACCACGCCGTGCGCGTTAAGTATCGCTGGATTTTCTCTGCGGCCAGCTCCTCAATCGCTTCCGTGGTGTACCTCGGGCGTGCGATCTTTGTTAGCTCACGCACATCCTCGGCATAATCGCGCAGGTCCTCGCCGGGTTGGCGACGGCGTGCCTCTAAGGCCGCTTTTGCCTCCTCCTCATCGCGCGTACCGAAGCGCAAGTCGGCGCATCAGCTCCTCTAGCTGTGTCTGCGCGCTTGCGGGTAGGGCTTCCACAAAATCGGCTGCCCGCCCATCCAGATTCATATTAAGTTGACGTAGCGTCTGCGCGTCCGTCCACCCATTAATTTCCTTAGCCCCTAGGACGTTGCGGGCAAATGCTCTCCACGAAGGTGTACCCCGGCCAGTGAATATATGCCTTATTTTCGCGTGGGGTAACGCGGGGGTTCATCCCACTTCTGACACCATAATGTGAAGGTCGCCGGCCCCTGGGATCTCCCCTGCCTGCGAGCCTGTCCGCGAAGTCCCGACGCTCCCGGACTCTCCACTAGTGTGGGAGCTGCCGCCGCCGCACTCCTCCCCGGGCGGGGAAAGGTCGTCGCGCTCCTGTTCCCCCCCGTGTGCTGTCCCCCCCCCCCCGAGTCCGGGTTTCCTGCCGGTGAGGCATCACACTCGACCGCCCTGGGGCCCGCTAGCGCTTCGCCGGCACCCAAACGCGACGCTCCCCGCCCGCGCAGTCCCACGCCCCAATCACACGCGGGTAACCGGGGGGTTAAAGGTCGGAGGGTAAGCGACGTCGTTCGTGCTCACTCTGACGATTGGGGGGATTGGATTAAACGGGTTTAAAGGGCTATGCGATGGGCATGCGTGCGAGACGGGTATCCGCTCGCAACGCGGGAGTCCGCAGCCGACGGTTTGTAGCGCACACACTCCACGCGGCGCCGCTCCACACACGCGGCGACCACCGAGAACAGCAAGCGCACCCACGCTTCCACTCTCTTTCCACACCCTCGCAAAAACCACCACACCAGTCTGTTATGTAACGACCACCGCGACAGCAAGCGCACCCACGCTTCCGCAAAAACCACACCAGTCCGTTATGTAACCGCTGATGATTTATTCCACCGCGTCGGCGAGCCCTTATTTAACCGAGTCAGTCGGGATCAGCGGGGCAGGACCAATCTATCTCTCGATAGTCGGCACTACACTCTACCTGTCCTTCTCCCCTTTACCCTCTCCAGTTTTGCTCTTAAGCTAAGTCCCAACTCCCTCTCTCTCTCTCTTACTCACGGTTCGTCGTCACTGCCGTCTGGTCCTCGCGGCGCGTCGATACGTCCCACGGACGTTCGCGCGGCTGGACTCGGGAGTTGACGGGCCTGGGGTTGACTCGAGTAGCCAGAGAACCTTTTTCCTTCGCCCTGACCCGCTTTATTCTTTCTACATCAAAGGGGCTACCTGGTGCCGACTCGCGGGCCAATCAGTTCGCTGGGATCACCCGCCAATCGGTAGGCCCATCTGTATCCTAGCATCCCCCGGGCCGTTGCTTTCAGCGACGTCCGCATCTAAATTTACCTGCTCAGCGGCCCTCCAGCCAGAGGGCGACCCTGCTTTCCCGCCGCTCGTGGCTCTGCCCTCCTACCTGCCTGCTGACCCGTGTGTGTTGTGTGTGCTGTCTACCCGCGGTGGCTCGGCAGCCCCGTCGTGACCATGTAATTACAACCAAAGTCACGGCGCCGTGGTGGGTGTTAGCGTCGGGGGAGACCGTCCAATTCCCTGGCTGCAGGAAACCGTGAAGATTATCCCTTTACGAGGGCTTCTGGGTGAAAACCTGTCGGCCAGGGTGTCTCCCCACGCGCTCTAATGGTGGGGGGAGTGCGTGCGTGTGTGTTCCGGTGGGGGGGGGTGGGGAGGTGGTGGGATGGAGCAATGTCGGCCTCACCGCTCGGGGCGGCGAGATCGCAGGTGGGCCACCCGCCGATCGGCTCCGTGGCGGCGGCATCACATATATACACTTCTGTGTGTCTGTGTAGTACTGTACACTATATACACTTCTGTGTGTGTAGTACTGTACACTATATATACACTTATGTGTCTGTGTAGTACTGTACACTATATACACTTCTGTGTGTGTAGTACTGTACACTATATACACACTTATGTGTGTCTCTGTGTAGTACTGTACACTATATATACACTTATGTGTGTCTCTGTGTAGTGTGGGGGCTACCGTCCCCCGCCATCACTGAATTGTCGGGGCCGCTGCTCACCGACTCCCCCGTTCCACTCACACCGCTACCCCCCGGCTGCTCCGTCAGGTCCAGACTAACGACGTCTTGCCCCCCTGTACCTCTGCCTGGGATGTAGACCGCGTTTGCATAGTTTAATTAGCGGCTCGTACGCTCCGCGCTTGCGATGCGTTACACTGTGCAAAGGCGGGGTGGGGCTGTAAGCGCGCTCACCAGTAAATCTCCGTCCCGCCCGTAAACAAACAGGCGCGACGCGTGTTTCCCTCCAACCCGCGCTCCACGTGTGCCGACAATAACAAACACGCCCCTACCCTCTGCCCGTAAACAGATCAATCGCACACGAAGGGGTTGGAGCCGGGGGACGGGCGGGGTTTCTGCCGTGCGGGCGCCGCTGATTGGGGACGCTCGCTTGGCTCTGAGTTAAAGGTCCCGCTCAAACAGTCGCGCGAATACGCGCACGCTCGGCGCTCTAACTCGCTATCTCGCGACCAGACCCGTATGCGGGTGCGTGACCGCGGCACCGCCACCCAGGTACGCGATCGCTAAGCACTATGGTGGGCAATCGTGCGGGCACGTAAACACCACCCGCTTCGTCTCGAGGTGCACAGCCGCGCATACACACGTAGACACCCAGCGCACACTGCCCTCCACTTCACGCTCCCAAAAGACCACGCAACACAGTTGTTTTTCCCCCCACTAGCGAATTTTATTTACCTGTGATGGTACGGTCAGTGGACGCTAACCTATCCCTCGGAGGTCTACGAGTCGATTTCCCCTACCGCTCGCCCCGCTCTCTATGCTGGATGTAAAACGGCTGAACTTACGCCTCTCTCACTCGTACTTACTTCTCCCCGATGTACTGACCGCTGTGAGGGAATGAGGCGACGAGCCTACCGATGCTGGAGTACGTCTCACGGACGTCTCGGATGGCTGACTCTCCTGCTCCCGGGACCGCGATGATCTTGAACCAGAAGAACCCCCTTGCTACCCCGCAGTGATCTCACCGACGTCCGCTCTCTGTTCTCCCGCTACCAGTCCACTGACCCGTGCATGTGTGAGGCTCCCCTCGCGGTGGTTCAATGGCCCTTGCCGCGACCATGCAACTTTAATATCAGGTCGCTGATATTATATATACACTCCTGTGTGTGTAGTACTGTTGTGATGCCGCCGCCACGGAGCCGAACGGCGGGTGGCCCACCTGCGATCTCGCCGCCCCGAGCGGCGAGGCCGACATTGCTCCACCCCACCACCTCCCCACCCCCCCCCCACCGGAACACACACGCACGCACTCCCCCCCACCATTAGAGCGCGTGGGGAGACACCCTGGCCGACAGGTTTTCACCCAGAAGCCCTCGTAAAGGGATAATCTTCATGGTTTCCTGCAGCCAGGGAATTGGACGGTCCATCCTTTTTTGTTACTAGCACCACCGGGGCAGACCAGGGGCTCGCCGAGGGCTGAATTATGTTATCGCGGAGCATGTCCCTGACCGCCTCTTTGATCTGGGCGCGTTCGGGTGCACCCACGCGGTACGCGGGGAGTTTTATGGGTCGGGCGGCCCCGGTGTCGATTTGGTGCATAACGAGATCTGTGCGACCCACGTCTGAATCGTGTTCGCTGAACACGTCGGCGTACTCCCGCAGTAACCCGCGTTGCTGATCGGCCTCTCCCTTGGGTAAATCTGCCCAAGGTACGTGTACCGCGTCAAGAAGGGGGGCGACCTCGGCGTGGGGAGTCGGGCCGACTCGCCAGGCCAGGTCTTGTTGGTCCTCGGGGCGACCGGGGTCCTCCGCCCAGAGTGCGAATACCGAGTCGCTGGAGTGGCGCGCGTGTAGAGGGTGCACGGTGGCTACTGTGGTGCGCCGTCGTAGTATTGCTGGGGTGCCGTGGGGGTTAAACACACGCATGAACAATCGGCCCCCATTGGCGTTTACCAACGTGTCTGACCCCACAACCCCGTATCGTTTTGCCAACTCCGGGTGAGGAGTTAGCATTACCTCCCCCGATGGTCGGTGCGCGGGGTCGGTGGAGGGTGTCGCCACAGGCACCAGCATCTCAGCGAGCGGCCCGATGGTGACGGCCGTCGTCAGGGTAGCGGCCACAGGTGTGAAGCGGGGGCGATTCGGCTCCCGTCCCAGGAATGGAATCCGTTCCCCGCTGCCTTCCACGGTGGCGCACCGCTGTCGGGGCTGCACGTTGAGCCCCAGCTTTTCCAGGAGGTCGGTACCTACGATACACTCGTGGCACAGCACACTCGAGACATAGAACTCCTGAGTGCACACCTGGTTTCCGAGACGGACCTCGAGGGAGATCCTTCCCAGCAACCCCATCCCGGCTCCGCTCGCTGTGTGCAGCGCGCAATCCGGGGCCGGCAGGCGGCTCACGTCAACCCCGAGCACGCTGCAGTGCGCGGCGCTCACGAGTGAGGCTACGGCCCCCGTGTCCAGTAGGATCCGGGTGCGCTGCCCGTTCACCTGTCCTTCCACCAGTGACGTGGCCCCCGTGATTCCTGCCACCAGCTCCGGTAGCCAGTCGCCCGTCCTCACCGCGTCCTTGGGTGTTGTGGCCGTGACCTGTGTGGGTGTCACTTGCTTACCATTATTATTATCGTCGTTTTGTTTCGGGACCTCGGTGATTGCACCCCTAGGTGGTCCACTCTCTAGGGGGCGTTGGCGTTTAACCCTTCGGTATATCTAGCGCGGGCGATCTGTGGGCAGTCTCTCATGAGATGCCCCTGACGGCAGCACATATAACACGCCCGGGGGGGGGGTGGCGGCTCCATAGTGGGCACCCTGCCCGCTCCCTCTCCCCCCCGTGCGCCGCTGCCCAGACTCTGCTTCTAGTCGGGCTACCCTCCCAGCTAGCCCTCCCAACTTGGTCTGAATCGTCTCTACCGTAGTCTGCAGCGTAGTCACATGTGCCCGTACTTGGGTTACGTTGTTGTCCACTTGGGTTACTTTGTTGTCGATCCCCCCGATGCCCGCCTGTATCCCCACTACCCATCCCGGGGTGGTCTCGCGGGATACTGGAGGCCCCCTTTCCCGACCCCCTACCATCCTGGCGAGCTCCTGTTCCTCCTCTTCCTCCTCGGTGGACAGACTTGCGATGGTGCGCTCCCGTCCCAGTCCTCGGAGCTGTGCGCGTTCGCTAGAAATTCTTTCACATTTGCGCGCGCGCTCGACAAGGGCATCAAAGGGGAGGCGCGTACAGTTCACGTCTGGCTGCCACCACGCCGTGCGCGTTAAGTATCGCTGGATTTTCTCTGCGGCCAGCTCCTCAATCGCTTCCGTGGTGTACCTCGGGCGTGCGATCTTTGTTAGCTCACGCACATCCTCGGCATAATCGCGCAGGTCCTCGCCGGGTTGGCGACGGCGTGCCTCTAAGGCCGCTTTTGCCTCCTCCTCATCGCGCGTACCGAAGCGCAAGTCGGCGCATCAGCTCCTCTAGCTGTGTCTGCGCGCTTGCGGGTAGGGCTTCCACAAAATCGGCTGCCCGCCCATCCAGATTCATATTAAGTTGACGTAGCGTCTGCGCGTCCGTCCACCCATTAATTTCCTTAGCCCCTAGGACGTTGCGGGCAAATGCTCTCCACGAAGGTGTACCCCGGCCAGTGAATATATGCCTTATTTTCGCGTGGGGTAACGCGGGGGTTCATCCCACTTCTGACACCATAATGTGAAGGTCGCCGGCCCCTGGGATCTCCCCTGCCTGCGAGCCTGTCCGCGAAGTCCCGACGCTCCCGGACTCTCCACTAGTGTGGGAGCTGCCGCCGCCGCACTCCTCCCCGGGCGGGGAAAGGTCGTCGCGCTCCTGTTCCCCCCCGTGTGCTGTCCCCCCCCCCCCGAGTCCGGGTTTCCTGCCGGTGAGGCATCACACTCGACCGCCCTGGGGCCCGCTAGCGCTTCGCCGGCACCCAAACGCGACGCTCCCCGCCCGCGCAGTCCCACGCCCCAATCACACGCGGGTAACCGGGGGGTTAAAGGTCGGAGGGTAAGCGACGTCGTTCGTGCTCACTCTGACGATTGGGGGGATTGGATTAAACGGGTTTAAAGGGCTATGCGATGGGCATGCGTGCGAGACGGGTATCCGCTCGCAACGCGGGAGTCCGCAGCCGACGGTTTGTAGCGCACACACTCCACGCGGCGCCGCTCCACACACGCGGCGACCACCGAGAACAGCAAGCGCACCCACGCTTCCACTCTCTTTCCACACCCTCGCAAAAACCACCACACCAGTCTGTTATGTAACGACCACCGCGACAGCAAGCGCACCCACGCTTCCGCAAAAACCACACCAGTCCGTTATGTAACCGCTGATGATTTATTCCACCGCGTCGGCGAGCCCTTATTTAACCGAGTCAGTCGGGATCAGCGGGGCAGGACCAATCTATCTCTCGATAGTCGGCACTACACTCTACCTGTCCTTCTCCCCTTTACCCTCTCCAGTTTTGCTCTTAAGCTAAGTCCCAACTCCCTCTCTCTCTCTCTTACTCACGGTTCGTCGTCACTGCCGTCTGGTCCTCGCGGCGCGTCGATACGTCCCACGGACGTTCGCGCGGCTGGACTCGGGAGTTGACGGGCCTGGGGTTGACTCGAGTAGCCAGAGAACCTTTTTCCTTCGCCCTGACCCGCTTTATTCTTTCTACATCAAAGGGGCTACCTGGTGCCGACTCGCGGGCCAATCAGTTCGCTGGGATCACCCGCCAATCGGTAGGCCCATCTGTATCCTAGCATCCCCCGGGCCGTTGCTTTCAGCGACGTCCGCATCTAAATTTACCTGCTCAGCGGCCCTCCAGCCAGAGGGCGACCCTGCTTTCCCGCCGCTCGTGGCTCTGCCCTCCTACCTGCCTGCTGACCCGTGTGTGTTGTGTGTGCTGTCTACCCGCGGTGGCTCGGCAGCCCCGTCGTGACCATGTAATTACAACCAAAGTCACGGCGCCGTGGTGGGTGTTAGCGTCGGGGGAGACCGTCCAATTCCCTGGCTGCAGGAAACCGTGAAGATTATCCCTTTACGAGGGCTTCTGGGTGAAAACCTGTCGGCCAGGGTGTCTCCCCACGCGCTCTAATGGTGGGGGGAGTGCGTGCGTGTGTGTTCCGGTGGGGGGGGGTGGGGAGGTGGTGGGATGGAGCAATGTCGGCCTCACCGCTCGGGGCGGCGAGATCGCAGGTGGGCCACCCGCCGATCGGCTCCGTGGCGGCGGCATCACATATATACACTTCTGTGTGTCTGTGTAGTACTGTACACTATATACACTTCTGTGTGTGTAGTACTGTACACTATATATACACTTATGTGTCTGTGTAGTACTGTACACTATATACACTTCTGTGTGTGTAGTACTGTACACTATATACACACTTATGTGTGTCTCTGTGTAGTACTGTACACTATATATACACTTATGTGTGTCTCTGTGTAGTGTGGGGGCTACCGTCCCCCGCCATCACTGAATTGTCGGGGCCGCTGCTCACCGACTCCCCCGTTCCACTCACACCGCTACCCCCCGGCTGCTCCGTCAGGTCCAGACTAACGACGTCTTGCCCCCCTGTACCTCTGCCTGGGATGTAGACCGCGTTTGCATAGTTTAATTAGCGGCTCGTACGCTCCGCGCTTGCGATGCGTTACACTGTGCAAAGGCGGGGTGGGGCTGTAAGCGCGCTCACCAGTAAATCTCCGTCCCGCCCGTAAACAAACAGGCGCGACGCGTGTTTCCCTCCAACCCGCGCTCCACGTGTGCCGACAATAACAAACACGCCCCTACCCTCTGCCCGTAAACAGATCAATCGCACACGAAGGGGTTGGAGCCGGGGGACGGGCGGGGTTTCTGCCGTGCGGGCGCCGCTGATTGGGGACGCTCGCTTGGCTCTGAGTTAAAGGTCCCGCTCAAACAGTCGCGCGAATACGCGCACGCTCGGCGCTCTAACTCGCTATCTCGCGACCAGACCCGTATGCGGGTGCGTGACCGCGGCACCGCCACCCAGGTACGCGATCGCTAAGCACTATGGTGGGCAATCGTGCGGGCACGTAAACACCACCCGCTTCGTCTCGAGGTGCACAGCCGCGCATACACACGTAGACACCCAGCGCACACTGCCCTCCACTTCACGCTCCCAAAAGACCACGCAACACAGTTGTTTTTCCCCCCACTAGCGAATTTTATTTACCTGTGATGGTACGGTCAGTGGACGCTAACCTATCCCTCGGAGGTCTACGAGTCGATTTCCCCTACCGCTCGCCCCGCTCTCTATGCTGGATGTAAAACGGCTGAACTTACGCCTCTCTCACTCGTACTTACTTCTCCCCGATGTACTGACCGCTGTGAGGGAATGAGGCGACGAGCCTACCGATGCTGGAGTACGTCTCACGGACGTCTCGGATGGCTGACTCTCCTGCTCCCGGGACCGCGATGATCTTGAACCAGAAGAACCCCCTTGCTACCCCGCAGTGATCTCACCGACGTCCGCTCTCTGTTCTCCCGCTACCAGTCCACTGACCCGTGCATGTGTGAGGCTCCCCTCGCGGTGGTTCAATGGCCCTTGCCGCGACCATGCAACTTTAATATCAGGTCGCTGATATTATATATACACTCCTGTGTGTGTAGTACTGTTGTGATGCCGCCGCCACGGAGCCGAACGGCGGGTGGCCCACCTGCGATCTCGCCGCCCCGAGCGGCGAGGCCGACATTGCTCCACCCCACCACCTCCCCACCCCCCCCCCACCGGAACACACACGCACGCACTCCCCCCCACCATTAGAGCGCGTGGGGAGACACCCTGGCCGACAGGTTTTCACCCAGAAGCCCTCGTAAAGGGATAATCTTCATGGTTTCCTGCAGCCAGGGAATTGGACGGTCTCCCCCGACGCTAACACCCACCGCGGCGCCGTGACTTTGGTTGTAATTACATGGTTACGACGGGGCTGCCGAGCCACCGCGGGTAGACAGCACACACAACACACACGGGTCAGCAGGCAGGTAGGAGGGCAGAGCCACGAGCGGCGGGAAAACAGGGTCGCCCTCTGGCGGGAGGGCCGCTGAGCAGGTAAATTTAGATGCGGACGTCGCTGAAAGCAACGGCCCGGGGGATGCTGGGATACAGATGGGCCTACCGATTGGCGGGTGATCCCAGCGAGCTGATTGGCCCGCGAGTCGGCACTAGGTAGCCCCTTTGATGTAGAAAGAATAAAGCGGGTCAGGGCGAAGGGAAAAGGTTCTCTGGCTACTCGAGTCAACCCCAGGCCCGTCAACTCCCGAGTCTAGCCGCGCGAACGTCCGTGGGACGTATCGACGCGCCGCGAGGACCAGACGGCAGTGACGACGAACCGTGAGTAAGAGAGAGAGAGAGGGAGTTGGGACTTAGCTTAAGAGCAAAACCGGAGAGGGTAAAGGGGAGGACAGGTAGAGTGTAGTGCCGACTATCAAGAGATAGATCGGTCCTGCCCCGCTGATCCCGACTGACTCGGTTAAATAAGGGCTCGCCGACGCGGTGGAATAAATCGTCGGCGGTTACATAACGGACTGGTGTGGTTTTTGCGGAAGCGTGGGTGCGCTTGCTGTCGCGGTGGTCGTTACATAACAGACTGGTGTGGTTATTGCGGAAGCGTGGGTGCGCTTGCTGTCGCGGTGGTCGTTACATAACAGACTGGTGTGGTGGTTTTTGCGAGGGTGTGGAAAGAGAGTGGAAGCGTGGGTTCGCTTGCTGTTCTCGGTGGTCGCCGCGTGTGTGGAGCGGCGCCGCGTGGAGTGTGTGCGCTACAAACCGTCGGCTGCGGACTCCCGCGTTGCGAGCGGATACCCGTCTCGCACGCATGCCCATCGCATAGCCCTTTAAACCCGTTTAATCCAATCCCCCCAATCGTCGGAGTGAGCACGAACGACGTCGCTTACCCTCCGACCTTTAACCCCCCCCGGTTACCCGCGTGTGATTGGTGCGTGGGACTGCGCGGGCGGGGAGCGTCGCGTTTGGGTGCCGGCGAAGCGCTAGCGGGTCCCAGGGAGGTCGAGGGTGATGCCCCACCGGCAGGAGACCCGGACTCGGCGGGGGACGGCACAGGGGGGGGAACAGGAGCGCGGACGACCTTTCCCCGCCCGGGGAGGAGTGCGGCGGCGGCAGCTCCCACACTAGTGGAGAGTCTGGGAGCGTCGGGACTTCGCGGACAGGGTCGCAGGCAGGGGAGGTCCCGGGGGCCGGCGACCCTAACAATATGGTGTCAGAAGCGGTACGAACCCCCGCGTTACCCCACGCGAAAATAAGGCATATATTCACTGGCCGGGGTACACCTTCGTGGAGAGCATTTGCCCGCAACGTCCTAGGGGCTAAGGAAATTAATGGGTGGACGGACGCACAGACGCTACGTCAACTTAATATGAATCTGGATGGGCGGGCAGCCGATTTTGTGGAAGCCCTACCCGCAAGCGCGCAGACACAGCTAGAGGAGCTGATGCGCCGACTTGATCTGCGCTTCGGTACGCGCGATGAGGAGGAGGCAAAAGCGGCCTTAGAGGCACGCCGTCGCCAACCCGGCGAGGACCTGCGCGATTATGCCGAGGATGTGCGTGAGCTAACAAAGATCGCACGCCCGAGGCACACCACGGAAGCGATTGAGGAGCTGGCCACAGAGAAAATCCAGCGATACTTAATGCGCACGGCGTGGTGGCAGCCAGACGTGAACTGTACGCGCCTCTCCTTTGATGCCCTTGTCGAGCGCGCGCGCAAATGTGAAAGAATTTCTAGCGAACGCGCACAGCTCCGAGGACTGGGACGGGAGCGCACCATCGCAAGTCTGTCCACCGAGGAGGAAGAGGAGGAACAGGAGCTCACCAGGATGGTAGGGGGTCGGGAAAGGGGGCCTCCGGTATCCCGCGAGACCACCCCGGGATGGGTAGCGGGGATACAGGCGGGCATCGGGGGGATCGACAACAAAGTAACCCAAGTGGACAACAACGTAACCCAAGTACGGGCACATGTGACTACGCTGCAGACTACGGTAGAGACAATTCAGACCGAGTTGGGAGGGCTAGCTGGGAGGGTAGCCCGACTAGAAGCAGAGTCTGGGCAGCGGCGCACGGGGGGGAGAGGGAGCGGGCAGGGTGCCCACTATGGAGCCGCCACCCCCCCCGGGCGTGTTATATGTGCGGCCGTCAGGGGCATCTCATGAGAGACTGCCCACAGATCGCCCGCGCTAGATATACCGAAGGGTTAAACGCCAACGCCCCCTAGAGAGTGGACCACCTAGGGGTGCAATCACCGAGGTCCCGAAACAAAACGACGATAATAATAATGGTAAGCAAGTGACACCCACACAGGTCACGGCCACAACACCCAAGGACGCGGTGAGGACGGGCGACTGGCTACGGGAGCTGGTGGCAGGAATCACGGGGGCCACGTCACTGGTGGAAGGACAGGTGAACGGGCAGCGCACCCGGATCCTACTGGACACGGGGGCCGTGGCCTCACTCGTGAGCGCCGCGCACTGCAGCGTGCTCGGGGTTGACGTGAGCCGCCTGCCGGCCCCGGATTGCGCGCTGCACACAGCGAGCGGAGCCGGGATGGGGTTGCTGGGAAGGATCTCCCTCGAGGTCCGTCTCGGAAACCAGGTGTGCACTCAGGAGTTCTACGTCTCGAGTGTGCTGTGCCACGAGTGTATCGCAGGTACCGACCTCCTGGAAAAGCTGGGGCTCAACGTGCAGCCCCGACAGCGGTGCGCCACCGTGGAAGGCAGCGGGGAACGGATTCCATTCCTGGGACGGGAGCCGAATCGCCCCCGCTTCACACCTGTGGCCGCTACCCTGACGACGGCCGTCACCATCGGGCCGCTCGCCGAGATGCTGGTACCTGTGGCGACACCCTCCACCGACCCCGCGCACCGACCATCGGGGGAGGTAATGCTAACTCCTCACCCGGAGTTGGCAAAACGATACGGGGTTGTGGGGTCAGCCACGTTGGTAAACGCCGATGGGGGCCGATTGTTCATGCGTGTGTTTAACCCCCACGGCACCCCAGCAATACTACGACGGCGCACCACAGTAGCCACCGTGCACCCCCTACACGCGCGCCACTCCAGCGACTCGGTATTCGCACTCTGGGCGGAGGACCCCGGTCGCCCCGAGGACCAACAAGACCTGGCCTGGCGAGTCGGCCCGACTCCCCACGCCGAGGTCGTCCCCCTTCTTGACGCGGTACACGTACCTTGGGCAGATTTACCCAAGGGAGAGGCCGATCAGCTACGCGGGTTACTGCGGGAGTACGCCGACGTGTTCAGCGAACACGATTCAGACGTGGGTCGCACAGATCTCGTTAAGCACCAAATCGACACCGGGGCCGCCCGACCCATAAAACTCCCCGCGTACCGCGTGGGCGCACCCGAACGCGCCCAGATCAAAGAGGCGGTCAGGGACATGCTCCGCGATAACATAATTCAGCCCTCGGCGAGCCCCTGGTCTGCCCCGGTGGTGCTAGTAACAAAAAAGGACGGGTCAACCCGGTTTTGCGTCGATTACCGCAAACTAAACGCAGTCACCCTCGGCGACGCCTTCCCCATACCGCGCATCGACGACACCTTTGACAGCCTCGCCGGAGCGCGGTATTTTTCCACCCTCGATCTCGCGTCTGGGTACTGGCAGGTGGAGATGACGGAGGAGGATCGGCCAAAAACCGCATTCACCACCCCGATGGGGCTATTCGAGTTTCGAGTACTCCCGTTCGGGCTCACCAACGCGCCCGCGACGTTCCAGCGGCTGATGGAGTTGGTGATGCGGGGCTTGCAGTGGGAGCAATGCCTGATTTACCTGGATGATGTGATCGTGTTCAGTAGATCTCTGTCTGAGCACTGGTCCAGGTTACGGGAGGTGTTCCAGCGACTGCGAGCGGCTCATCTCAAGCTCAAGCCACGTAAGTGTTACATCGCACAGCGCGAGGTGGGGTACCTCGGACATCGCGTCAGCGAGGCGGGGGTGCGCACCGATCCGGACAAGGTACGCGCCGTAGTGGATTGGCCACAGCCAAGAAACCTGTCGGAGATAAGGTCATTCTTGGGGCTCGCCACCTATTACCGTCGATTTGTAAAGGGATTCAGCGAGATTGCACGCCCCCTCACCCAACTCACTTCCCCCAAGAACCCCTATCAGTGGACGGAGGCCTGCCAGACGGCCTTCACCACCCTCAAAGACCACCTCACACACACCCCCACACTGGCTTTCCCCGATTTTACCACCGACTTTATTTTGGACACCGACGCCTGCAGCAGCGGGCTGGGTGCGGTGTTGTCGCAGGTGCAGGAAGGGGTGGAACGGGTGATTGCGTACGCCAGCCGGACCCTGAGCGGGGCCGAGCTGAACTACTGTGTGACCCGTCAGGAATTGTACGCTGTGATCTTCGCGTGTAAACAGTTTCGGCCGTATTTATACGGCAGGAAATGTCGAGTGCACACGGACCATTATGCTCTGCAGTTCCTCCTCACCTTCAAGGAACCGCGGGGGCAGATGGCCCGATGGCTGGCGCAGCTGCAGGAGTACAACCTGCAGATCGAATACCGGGCGGGGCGGACGCATGCAAACGCGGACGCATTATCACGGCGACCCGCGGTGTGTGCCGAGACGAGGGCGGAGGAGGCCTGCCCGTGCTTCACGGGGGGACGTTGCCGACAGGCAACGGACCCCCGGGAACCCGCTGAACCTAACCCCCCCCCGGCGAGAGAGAGTGCGGTATGCGCCACAGAGACCCCCACAGGTGGAGGCGCGGACCCAGTCGGCCGCCCGGCGAGCGCAGGGCCCACGACTCGGGACCCCGTGGACCACCCCGCCCCGATCGGACGGATCCAGGAGGACGTCGGCTGCGCCTTCCCGGGCCTGAGCGACGAGCAGCTGAGGCAGACCCAGCAGCGGGATCCGGATCTGGCGGCGGTGGAAGCGGCCCTGCGGGAGGGGAAAAGCACCCTACCAGGGCCCTGGAGCGGTTTGTATGCCCGGTTGTGTGTGCAGAACGGGGTGGTACGGGAGTTAACCGAGGCCGGCCAGCCGGGGTGCATCTGTGTTCCCGAACAGGTGCGACCCCAGCTGCTACGGCTGGTACACGACCACCCGCTCGGGGGCCATGACGGGGAACGGCGCACTCGGGAGACTCTGCGTCGCCAGTATCTCTGGCCCAAATTGACGCAAGATGTGGCCGCCTGGGTACAGGGCTGCCGCGCTTGTCAGCAGTGCGGGCCGAAACCGGCACGATACCAAGTACCCCTAAGGCCGTTCCGCGTCAGTCGGACTAACCAGCTGGTCGGCATCGATCTCCAGGGGCCATTCCCACGATCCCACCGGGGCAACCGCTATATCCTCGTAGCGGTGGAATACTTCACCCGCTACCCCGTGGCGGTGGCCATCCCCGATAAAACGGCCCTGGTAGTAGCCCGGGCGTTCGTGGAGCACTATGTACTTAAGCACGGGATCCCGGAGCGAGTCCTTACCGACCAGGGTAGCGAGTTCGAGGCCGAGTTGTTTCAGGCGCTGTGCCGGGAGTTCGGGATCCAGAAAGACCGAACCACGGCGTACCACCCCCAGGCGAACGGTATGGTTGAACGTATGAATCAGACTCTGGCCGGAAAGCTCAAGCATATGGCGGCCGCAAACCAACGGGATTGGGACGAACACCTCCCCTACGCCCTGTTCGCCTACGCCACCACGGTGCACACATCGACGGGCCAAACCCCGTTCCTAATGATGTTTGGTCGTGAGTCTCGTCTACCCGCAGACTTGCTGTTCGGCATTCCTCCACCCCAAACGGAGGAAGGAAGTCGCCCCGTGGAACATCTGATGGAGACCCTACGAGGGGTCCGGGACCGGGCCTACCCGCAAGGGGAGGCCGCGCATCGGCGACAGGAACAGAGCACCCGACCCCGCGTGGAGCCCCCCCTTTTCTTGACAGGTACCAAGGTGTGGCTACACACCCCTCGCGTCGGGGCCGGACAGGTGGGGAAGCTGACCACCTACTGGCGGGGACCCTGGACCGTGGTACGGCAGATCTCTCCCTGGACGGTACTAATCCAGGGTGGAGAGAGGGGCCGAGAAACGGTGGTTAACGTCCGCCGCTTAAAACCATGGAGGGCAGCCCCGGCGGGGGAGAACCTCGCTGCCCGAGTACCGCGAAATCCCGGTGCCCCTGCGCCACCCGTGCTCGGGGGCCTCGCGCACTACATGGGCCCCGCCGTGCCCCCAGCCCCGAGGCGTCCCGGCCCCGCCAGAGGACGGCGGGGACGCCGCCCCTTAAACCCCGCTGCCGCGGAGTTTGTCCCCCAGCCCCCAGGTGCCGAGGGATCGGAGGAGCCACTGGAGTGGAGAAGGAGACCGCTGCAGGAAACCCCGAGGACGGAGCCACCTCCCCCGAGGCCAGCCACGAGATCCGGGCGGATCCCCCGGACCCCGCAGCGCTACCTCGTGGGCGCGGCCCAGGCGAGGTGCTCCAGTCAACCCGGGACGGGGACTGGCACCTCGGGGGGCTATGTGATGCCGCCGCCACGGAGCCGATCGGCGGGTGGCCCACCTGCGATCTCGCCGCTCCGAGCGGCGAGGCCGACATTGCTCCACCCCACCACCTCCCCACCCCCCCCCCCACCGGAACACACACGCACGCACTCCCCCCCACCATTAGAGCGCGTGGGGAGACACCCTGGCCGACAGGTTTTCACCCAGAAGCCCTCGTAAAGGGATAATCTTCACGGTTTCCTGCAGCCAGGGAATTGGACGGTCTCCCCCGACGCTAACACCCACCGCGGCGCCGTGACTTTGGTTGTAATTACATGGTCACGACGGGGCTGCCGAGCCACCGCGGGTAGACAGCACACACAACACACACGGGTCAGCAGGCAGGTAGGAGGGCAGGGCCACGAGCGGCGGGAAAGCAGGGTCGCCCTCTGGCTGGAGGGTCGCTGAGCAGGTAAATTTAGATGCGGACGTCGCTGAAAGCAACGGCCCGGGGGATGCTGGGATACAGATGGGCCTACCGATTGGCGGGTGATCCCAGCGAGCTGATTGGCCCGCGAGTCGGCACCAGGTAGCTCCTTTGATGTAGAAAGAATAAAGCGGGTCAGGGCGAAGGAAAAAGGTTCTCTGGCTACTCGAGTCAACCCCAGGCCCGTCAACTCCCGAGTCCAGCCGTGCGAACGTCCGTGGGACGTATCGACGCGCCGCGAGGACCAGACGGCAGTGACGACGAACCGTGCGTAAGAGAGAGAGAGAGGGAGTTGGGACTTAGCTTAAGAGCAAAACCGGAGAGGGTAAAGGGGAGAAGGACAGGTAGAGTGTAGTGCCGACTATCGAGAGATAGATCGGTCCTGCCCCGCTGATCCCGACTGACTCGGTTAAATAAGGGCTCGCCGATGCGGTGGAATAAATCGTCGGCGGTTACATAACGGACTGGTGTGGATTTTGCGGAAGCGTGGGTGCGCTTGCTGTCGCGGTGGTCGTTACATAACAGACTGGTGTGGTGGTTTTTTTTTGCGAGGGTGTGGAAAGAGAGTGGAAGCGTGGGTTCGCTTGCTGTTCTCGGTGGTCGCCGCGTGTGTGGAGCGGCGCCGCGTGGATTGTGTGCGCTACGAACCGTCGGCTGCGGACTCCTGCGTTGCGAGCGGATACCCGTCTCGCACGCATGCCCATCGCATAGCCCTTTAAACCCGTTTAAACCAATCCCCCCAAGCGTCGGAGTGAGCACGAACGACGTCGCTTACCCTCCGACCTTTGACCCCCTGTTACCCGCGTGTGATTGGTGCGTGGGACTGCGCGGGCGGGGAGCGTCGCGTTTGGGTGCCGGCGAAGCGCTAGCGGGTCCCAGGGAGGTCGAGTGTGATGCCCCACCGGCAGGAGACCCGGACTCGGGGGGGGACGGCACAGGGGGGGGAACAGGAGCGCGACGACCTTTCCCCGCCAGGGGAGGAGTGCGGCGGCGGCAACTCCCACACTAGTGGAGAGTCTGGGAGCGTCGGTACTTCGCGGACAGGGTCGCAGGCAGGGGAGATCCCGGGGGCCGGCGACCCTAACAATAATACTATTTAAGCTAGGCTTCGTTGTCTAGGGTGTATTATCAATCGTGATAATACAATGTTTCTCGCTTTAACTTTTACTGATTATGTTATATCTTACCACAGCAAACAATTATTATAATTAATATTATTACTCATTAACTTATGAAGGCGCCGTTACCAAGGCGACGCGCAAGGATGGCAAGAAGCGACACCACCGCAGGAAGGAGAGCTACGCCATGTACATCAGACTCTTCTATGTTAAGCAACTTAAATATGTAAAACAAACATAACACTATAATATGCGAACTCTTATGCTAGGAATGTCAACACAGTACTCCTGGAGATGTCCTCCTCATTGATCCATACATTTACCCCTCATTGGTTACGTTTGTTAAGCTGGGTAACGGAACAATCGGCTAATTCCTCAGAGTAAAGCGACCATACACAGCGATAGGAAAAATTCCTTAAAAATTAATGTGACAATATTCATACGAACAGCAATAAAGAAACATGTGCCTAAGGCAAAAGTAGTTTTCAATGAATTCATTTGGAAAGATTATGCAATTTACGAAATGCCCTGGAACAATAGTGTGCGGCAGTGTCTGTTTGCCCACTAGATGCGTATTGGGCAAACAGATGACGTCGCCGCAGTGATCTCACCGACGTCCGCTCTCTGTTCTCCCGCTACCAGTCCACAGACCCGTGCATGTGTGAGGCTCCACTCGTGGTGGTTCGATGGCCCTTGCCGCGACCATGCAACTTTAATATCAGGTCGCTGATATTATATATACACTCCTGTGTGTCTCTGTGTAGTACTGTACACTATATATACACTTCTGTGTGTGTAGTACTGTACACTATATATACACTTGTGTGTGTCTCTGTGTAGTACTGTACACTATATATACACTTATGTGTGTCTCTGTGTAGTGTGGGGGCTACCGTCCCCCGCCATCACTGAATTGTCGGGGCCGCTGCTCGCCGACTCCCCCGTTCCACTCACACCGCTACCCCCCGGCTGCTCCGTCAGGTCCAGACTAACGACCCCTAACGTCTCGCCCCCCTGTACCTCTGGGATGTAGACCGCGTTTGCATAGTTTAATTAGCGGCTCGTACGCTCCGCGCTTGCGATGCGTTACACTGTGCAAAGGCGGGGTGGGGCTGTAAGCGCGCTCACCAGTAAATCTCCGTCCCGCCCGTAAACAAACAGGCGCGGCGCGTGTTTCCCTCCCACCCGCGCTCCACGTGTGCCGACAATAACAAACACGCCCCTACCCTCTGCCCGTAAACAGACCAATCGCACACGAAGGGGTTGGAGCCGGGGGACGGGCGGGCTTTCTGCCGTGCGGGCGCCGCTGATTGGGGACGCTCGCTTGGCTCTGAGTTAAAGGTCCCGCTCATCAAACAGTCGCGCGAATACGCGCGACTGTTTGATGATCTCGCGACCAGACCCGTGTGCGGGTGCGTGACCGTGGCACCGCCACCCAGGTACGCGATCGCTAAGCACTATGGTGGGCAATCGTGCGGGCACGTAAACACCACCCGCTTCGTCTCGAGGTGCACAGCCGCGCATACACGTAGACACCCAGCGCACACTGCCCTCCACTTCACGCTCCCAAAAGACCACGCAACACAGTTGTTTTTCCCCCCACTAGCGAATTTTATTTACCTGTGATGGTACGGTCAGTGGACGCTAACCTATCCCTCGGAGGTCTACGAGTCGATTTCCCCTACCGCTCGCCCCGCTCTCTATCCTGGATGTAAAACGGCTGAACTTACGCCTCTCTCCCCGATGTACTGACCGCTGTGAGGGAATGAGGCGACGAGCCTGCCGATGCTGGAGTACGTCTCACGGACGTCTCGGATGGCTGACTCTCCTACTCCCGGGACCGCGATGATCTTGAACCAGAAGAACCCCCTTGCTATCCCGATCCCCCCCCCCCCTTTTTATCCTACCTACAACAAAGGAATATTTGCTCTTTCCGACCCTTGGGCTCCCGTCCAATCAGGGGCTCGGATTCTCCCGCCCTTTCGATGTCCGGATCCCAGCTCAGATGACGTCGCCGCAGTGATCTCACCGACGTCCGCTCTCTGTTCTCCCGCTACCAGTCCACTGACCCGTGCATGTGTGAGGCTCCACTCGCGGTGGTTCGATGGCCCTTGCCGCGACCATGCAACTTTAATATCAGGTCGCTGATATTATATATACACTCCTGTGTGTCTCTGTGTAGTACTGTACACTATATATACACTTCTGTGTGTCTCTGTGTAGTACTGTACACTATATACACACTCCTGTGTGTGTAGTACTGTACACTATATATACACTCCTGTGTGTCTTTCTGTAGAACTGTACACTATACACACTCCTGTGTGTCTCTGTGTAGTACTGTACACTATATATACACTCCTGTTTGTGTAGTACTGAACACTATATACACTTCTGTGTGTCTCTGTGTAGTACTGTACACTATATACACACTCCTGTGTGTGTAGTACTGTACACTATATATACACTCCTGTGTGTCTGTGTAGTACTGTATACTATATATACACTCCTGTTTGTGTAGTACTGAACACTATATACACTTCTGTGTGTCTCTGTGTAGTACTGTACACTATATATACACTTCTGTGTGTGTAGTACTGTACACTATATACACACTTCTGTGTGTGTAGTACTGTACACTATATATACACTCCTGTGTCTTTCTGTAGTACTGTACACTATACATACACTCCTGTGTGTCTCTGTGTAGTACTGTACACTATATATACACTCCTGTTTGTGTAGTACTGAACACTATATACACTTCTGTGTGTCTCTGTGTAGTACTGTACACTATATATACACTTCTGTGTGTCTCTGTGTATTGTGGGGGCTACCGTCCCCCGCCATCACTGAATTGTCGGGGCCGCTGCTCACCGACTCCCCCGTTCCACTCACACCGCTACCCCCCGGCTGCTCCGTCAGGTCCAGACTAACGACCCCTAACGTCTCGCCCCCCTGTACCTCTGGGATGTAGACCGCGTTTGCATAGTTTAATTAGCGGCTCGTACGCTCCGCGCTTGCGATGCGTTACACTGTGCAAAGGCGGGGTGGGGCTGTAAGCGCGCTCACCAGTAAATCTCCGTCCCGCCCGTAAACAAACAGGCGCGGCGCGTGTTTCCCTCCCACCCGCGCTCCACGTGTGCCGACAATAACAAACACGCCCCTACCCTCTGCCCGTAAACAGACCAATCGCACACGAAGGGGTTGGAGCCGGGGGACGGGCGGGCTTTCTGCCGTGCGGGCGCCGCTGATTGGGGACGCTCGCTTGGCTCTGAGTTAAAGGTCCCGCTCATCAAACAGTCGCGCGAATACGCGCGACTGTTTGATGATCTCGCGACCAGACCCGTGTGCGGGTGCGTGACCGTGGCACCGCCACCCAGGTACGCGATCGCTAAGCACTATGGTGGGCAATCGTGCGGGCACGTAAACACCACCCGCTTCGTCTCGAGGTGCACAGCCGCGCATACACGTAGACACCCAGCGCACACTGCCCTCCACTTCACGCTCCCAAAAGACCACGCAACACAGTTGTTTTTCCCCCCACTAGCGAATTTTATTTACCTGTGATGGTACGGTCAGTGGACGCTAACCTATCCCTCGGAGGTCTACGAGTCGATTTCCCCTACCGCTCGCCCCGCTCTCTATCCTGGATGTAAAACGGCTGAACTTACGCCTCTCTCACTCGTACTTACTTCTCCCCGATGTACTGACCGCTGTGAGGGAATGAGGCGACGAGCCTGCCGATGCTGGAGTACGTCTCACGGACGTCTCGGATGGCTGACTCTCCTACTCCCGGGACCGCGATGATCTTGAACCAGAAGAACCCCCTTGCTATCCCGATCCCCCCCCCCCCCCTTTTTATCCTACCTACAACAAAGGAATATTTGCTCTTTCCGACCCTTGGGCTCCCGTCCAATCAGGGGCTCGGATTCTCCCGCCCTTTCGATGTCCGGATCCCAGCTCAGATGACGTCGCCGCAGTGATCTCACCGACGTCCGCTCTCTGTTCTCCCGCTACCAGTCCACTGACCCGTGCATGTGTGAGGCTCCACTCGCGGTGGTTCGATGGCCCTTGCCGCGACCATGCAACTTTAATATCAGGTCGCTGATATTATATATACACTCCTGTGTGTCTCTGTGTAGTACTGTACACTATATATACACTTCTGTGTGTCTCTGTGTAGCACTGTACACTATATACACACTCCTGTGTGTGTAGTACTGTACACTATATATACACTCCTGTGTGTCTTTCTGTAGAACTGTACACTATACACACTCCTGTGTGTCTCTGTGTAGTACTGTACACTATATATACACTCCTGTTTGTGTAGTACTGAACACTATATACACTTCTGTGTGTCTCTGTGTAGTACTGTACACTATATACACACTCCTGTGTGTGTAGTACTGTACACTATATATACACTCCTGTGTGTCTGTGTAGTACTGTATACTATATATACACTCCTGTTTGTGTAGTACTGAACACTATATACACTTCTGTGTGTCTCTGTGTAGTACTGTACACTATATATACACTTCTGTGTGTGTAGTACTGTACACTATATATACACTTCTGTGTGTGTAGTACTGTACACTATATATACACTCCTGTGTCTTTCTGTAGTACTGTACACTATACACACTCCTGTGTGTCTCTGTGTAGTACTGTACACTATATATACACTCCTGTTTGTGTAGTACTGAACACTATATACACTTCTGTGTGTCTCTGTGTAGTACTGTACACTATATATACACTTCTGTGTGTAGTACTGTACACTATATATACTGTGTTTCTCTGTGTAGTACTCTACACTATATATAGACTTCTGTGTCTCTGTGTAGTACTGTACACTATATACACTTCTGTGTGTCTCTGTGTAGTACTGTACACTATATATACACTCCTGTGTGTCTTTCTGTAGTACTGTACACTATATACACACTCCTGTGTGTCTCTGTGTAGTACTGTACACTATATATACACTCCTGTGTGTCTCTCTGTAGTACTGTACACTATATACACTCCTGTGTGTGTAGTACTGTACACTATATATACACTTCTGTGTGTGTAGTACTGTACACTATATATACACTTCTGTGTGTGTAGTACTGTACACTATATACACTTCTGTGTGTCTCTGTGTAGTACTGCACACTATATATACACTTCTGTTTGTGTAGTACTGAACACTATATACACTCCTGTATGTCTCTGTGTAGTACTGTACACTATATATACACTCCTGTTTGTGTAGTACTGAACACTATATACACTTCTGTGTGTCTCTGTGTAGTACTGTACACTATATATACACTTCTGTGTGTGTAGTACTGTACACTATATACACTTCTGTGTGTGTAGTACTGTACACTATATACACACTTCTGTGTGTGTAGTACTGTACACTATATATACACTCCTGTGTCTTTCTGTAGTACTGTACACTATACATACACTCCTGTGTGTCTCTGTGTAGTACTGTACACTATATATACACTCCTGTTTGTGTAGTACTGAACACTATATACACTTCTGTGTCTCTGTGTAGTACTGTACACTATATATACACTTCTGTGTGTCTCTGTGTATTGTGGGGGCTACCGTCCCCCGCCATCACTGAATTGTCGGGGCCGCTGCTCACCGACTCCCCCGTTCCACTCACACCGCTACCCCCCGGCTGCTCCGTCAGGTCCAGACTAACGACCCCTAACGTCTCGCCCCCCTGTACCTCTGGGATGTAGACCGCGTTTGCATAGTTTAATTAGCGGCTCGTACGCTCCGCGCTTGCGATGCGTTACACTGTGCAAAGGCGGGGTGGGGCTGTAAGCGCGCTCACCAGTAAATCTCCGTCCCGCCCGTAAACAAACAGGCGCGGCGCGTGTTTCCCTCCCACCCGCGCTCCACGTGTGCCGACAATAACAAACACGCCCCTACCCTCTGCCCGTAAACAGACCAATCGCACACGAAGGGGTTGGAGCCGGGGGACGGGCGGGCTTTCTGCCGTGCGGGCGCCGCTGATTGGGGACGCTCGCTTGGCTCTGAGTTAAAGGTCCCGCTCATCAAACAGTCGCGCGAATACGCGCGACTGTTTGATGATCTCGCGACCAGACCCGTGTGCGGGTGCGTGACCGTGGCACCGCCACCCAGGTACGCGATCGCTAAGCACTATGGTGGGCAATCGTGCGGGCACGTAAACACCACCCGCTTCGTCTCGAGGTGCACAGCCGCGCATACACGTAGACACCCAGCGCACACTGCCCTCCACTTCACGCTCCCAAAAGACCACGCAACACAGTTGTTTTTCCCCCCACTAGCGAATTTTATTTACCTGTGATGGTACGGTCAGTGGACGCTAACCTATCCCTCGGAGGTCTACGAGTCGATTTCCCCTACCGCTCGCCCCGCTCTCTATCCTGGATGTAAAACGGCTGAACTTACGCCTCTCTCCCCGATGTACTGACCGCTGTGAGGGAATGAGGCGACGAGCCTGCCGATGCTGGAGTACGTCTCACGGACGTCTCGGATGGCTGACTCTCCTACTCCCGGGACTATATATACACTCCTGTTTGTGTAGTACTGAACACTATATACACTTCTGTGTGTCTCTGTGTAGTACTGTACACTATATATACACTTCTGTGTGTGTAGTACTGTACACTATATATACACTTGTGTGTGTAGTACTGTACACTATATATACACTCCTGTGTCTTTCTGTAGTACTGTACACTATACACACTCCTGTGTGTCTCTGTGTAGTACTGTACACTATATATACACTCCTGTTTGTGTAGTACTGAACACTATATACACTTCTGTGTGTCTCTGTGTAGTACTGTACACTATATATACACTTCTGTGTGTAGTACTGTACACTATATATACTGTGTTTCTCTGTGTAGTACTCTACACTATATATAGAGTTCTGTGTCTCTGTGTAGTACTGTACACTATATACACTTCTGTGTGTCTCTGTGTAGTACTGTACACTATATATACACTCCTGTGTGTCTTTCTGTAGAACTGTACACTATACACACTCCTGTGTGTCTCTGTGTAGTACTGTACACTATATATACACTCCTGTTTGTGTAGTACTGAACACTATATACACTTCTGTGTGTCTCTGTGTAGTACTGTACACTATATATACACTCCTGTGTGTGTAGTACTGTACACTATATACACACTTCTGTGTGTGTAGTACTGTACACTATATATACACTCCTGTGTCTTTCTGTAGTACTGTACACTATACACACACTCCTGTGTGTCTCTGTGTAGTACTGTACACTATATACACACTTCTGTGTGTGTAGTACTGTACACTATATATACACTCCTGTGTCTTTCTGTAGTACTGTACACTATACATACACTCCTGTGTGTCTCTGTGTAGTACTGTACACTATATATACACTCCTGTTTGTGTAGTACTGAACACTATATACACTTCTGTGTGTCTCTGTGTAGTACTGTACACTATATATACACTTCTGTGTGTCTCTGTGTATTGTGGGGGCTACCGTCCCCCGCCATCACTGAATTGTCGGGGCCGCTGCTCACCGACTCCCCCGTTCCACTCACACCGCTACCCCCCGGCTGCTCCGTCAGGTCCAGACTAACGACCCCTAACGTCTCGCCCCCCTGTACCTCTGGGATGTAGACCGCGTTTGCATAGTTTAATTAGCGGCTCGTACGCTCCGCGCTTGCGATGCGTTACACTGTGCAAAGGCGGGGTGGGGCTATAAGCGCGCTCACCAGTAAATCTCCGTCCCGCCCGTAAACAAACAGGCGCGGCGCGTGTTTCCCTCCCACCCGCGCTCCACGTGTGCCGACAATAACAAACACGCCCCTACCCTCTGCCCGTAAACAGACCAATCGCACACGAAGGGGTTGGAGCCGGGGGACGGGCGGGCTTTCTGCCGTGCGGGCGCCGCTGATTGGGGACGCTCGCTTGGCTCTGAGTTAAAGGTCCCGCTCATCAAACAGTCGCGCGAATACGCGCGACTGTTTGATGATCTCGCGACCAGACCCGTGTGCGGGTGCGTGACCGCGGCACCGCCACCCAGGTACGCGATCGCTAAGCACTATGGTGGGCAATCGTGCGGGCACGTAAACACCACCCGCTTCGTCTCGAGGTGCACAGCCGCGCATACACGTAGACACCCAGCGCACACTGCCCTCCACTTCACGCTCCCAAAAGACCACGCAACACAGTTGTTTTTCCCACTAGCGAATTTTATTTACCTGTGATGGTACGGTCAGTGGACGCTAACCTATCCCTCGGAGGTCTACGAGTCGATTTCCCCTACCGCTCGCCCCGCTCTCTATCCTGGATGTAAAACGGCTGAACTTACGCCTCTCTCACTCGTACTTACTTCTCCCCGATGTACTGACCGCTGTGAGGGAATGAGGCGACGAGCCTGCCGATGCTGGAGTACGTCTCACGGACGTCTCGGATGGCTGACTCTCCTACTCCCGGGACCGCGATGATCTTGAACCAGAAGAACCCCCTTGCTACCCCGATCCCCCCCCCCCTTTTTATCCTACCTACAACAAAGGAATATTTGCTCTTTCCGACCCTTGGGCTCCCGTCCAATCAGGGGCTCGGATTCTCCCGCCCTTTCGATGTCCGGATCCCAGCTCAGATGACGTCGCCGCAGTGATCTCACCGACGTCCGCTCTCTGTTCTCCCGCTACCAGTCCACTGACCCGTGCATGTGTGAGGCTCCACTCGCGGTGGTTCGATGGCCCTTGCCGCGACCATGCAACTTTAATATCAGGTCGCTGATATTATATATACACTCCTGTGTGTCTCTGTGTAGTACTGTACACTATATATACACTTCTGTGTGTCTCTGTGTAGTACTGTACACTATATACACACTCCTGTGTGTGTAGTACTGTACACTATATATACACTCCTGTGTGTCTTTCTGTAGAACTGTACACTATACACACTCCTGTGTGTCTCTGTGTAGTACTGTACACTATATATACACTCCTGTTTGTGTAGTACTGAACACTATATACACTTCTGTGTGTCTCTGTGTAGTACTGTACACTATATACACACTCCTGTGTGTGTAGTACTGTACACTATATATACACTCCTGTGTGTCTGTGTAGTACTGTATACTATATATACACTCCTGTTTGTGTAGTACTGAACACTATATACACTTCTGTGTCTCTGTGTAGTACTGTACACTATATATACACTTCTGTGTGTAGTACTGTACACTATATATACTGTGTTTCTCTGTGTAGTACTCTACACTATATATAGACTTCTGTGTCTCTGTGTAGTACTGTACACTATATACACTTCTGTGTGTCTCTGTGTAGTACTGTACACTATATATACACTCCTGTTTGTGTAGTACTGAACACTATATACACTTCTGTGTGTCTCTGTGTAGTACTGTACACTATATATACACTTCTGAGTGTCTCTGTGTATTGTGGGGGCTACCGTCCCCCGCCATCACTGAATTGTCGGGGCCGCTGCTCACCGACTCCCCCGTTCCACTCACACCGCTACCCCCCGGCTGCTCCGTCAGGTCCAGACTAACGACCCCTAACGTCTCGCCCCCCTGTACCTCTGGGATGTAGACCGCGTTTGCATAGTTTAATTAGCGGCTCGTACGCTCCGCGCTTGCGATGCGTTACACTGTGCAAAGGCGGGGTGGGGCTGTAAGCGCGCTCACCAGTAAATCTCCGTCCCGCCCGTAAACAAACAGGCGCGGCGCGTGTTTCCCTCCCACCCGCGCTCCACGTGTGCCGACAATAACAAACACGCCCCTACCCTCTGCCCGTAAACAGACCAATCGCACACGAAGGGGTTGGAGCCGGGGGACGGGCGGGCTTTCTGCCGTGCGGGCGCCGCTGATTGGGGACGCTCGCTTGGCTCTGAGTTAAAGGTCCCGCTCATCAAACAGTCGCGCGAATACGCGCGACTGTTTGATGATCTCGCGACCAGACCCGTGTGCGGGTGCGTGACCGTGGCACCGCCACCCAGGTACGCGATCGCTAAGCACTATGGTGGGCAATCGTGCGGGCACGTAAACACCACCCGCTTCGTCTCGAGGTGCACAGCCGCGCATACACGTAGACACCCAGCGCACACTGCCCTCCACTCCACGCTCCCAAAAGACCACGCAACACAGTTGTTTTTCCCCCCACTAGCGAATTTTATTTACCTGTGATGGTACGGTCAGTGGACGCTAACCTATCCCTCGGAGGTCTACGAGTCGATTTCCCCTACCGCTCGCCCCGCTCTCTATCCTGGATGTAAAACGGCTGAACTTACGCCTCTCTCCCCGATGTACTGACCGCTGTGAGGGAATGAGGCGACGAGCCTGCCGATGCTGGAGTACGTCTCACGGACGTCTCGGATGGCTGACTCTCCTACTCCCGGGACCGCGATGATCTTGAACCAGAAGAACCCCCTTGCTACCCCGATCCCCCCCCCCTTTTTATCCTACCTACAACAAAGGAATATTTGCTCTTTCCGACCCTTGGGCTCCCGTCCAATCAGGGGCTCGGATTCCCCCGCCCTTTCGATGTCCGGATCCCAGCTCAGATGACGTCGCAGCAGTGATCTCACCGACGTCCGCTCTCTGTTCTCCCGCTACCAGTCCACTGACCCGTGCATGTGTGAGGCTCCACTCGCGGTGGTTCGATGGCCCTTGCCGCGACCATGCAACTTCAATATCAGGTCGCTGATATTATATATACACTCCTGTGTGTCTCTGTGTAGTACTGTACACTATATATACACTCCTGTGTGTCTCTGTGTAGTACTGTACACTATATATACACTTCTGTGTGTGTAGTACTGTACACTATATATACACTCCTGTGTGTCTCTGTGTAGTACTGTACACTATATATACACTTCTGTGTGTCTCTGTGTAGTACTGTACACTATATATACACTCCTGTGTGTCTTTCTGTAGAACTGTACACTATACACACTTCTGTGTGTCTCTGTGTAGTACTGTACACTATATATACACTCCTGTGTGTCTTTCTGTAGAACTGTACACTATACACACTCCTGTGTGTCTCTGTGTAGTACTGTACACTATATATACACTCCTGTGTGTCTCTGTGTAGTACTGTACACTATATATACACTTCTGTGTGTGTAGTACTGTACACTATATATACACTCCTGTGTGTCTCTGTGTAGTACTGTACACTATATATACACTTCTGTGTGTCTCTGTGTAGTACTGTACACTATATATACACTTCTGTGTGTGTAGTACTGTACACTATATATACACTTCTGTGTGTGTAGTACTGTACACTATATATACACTCCTGTGTCTTTCTGTAGAACTGTACACTATACACACTCCTGTGTGTCTCTGTGTAGTACTGTACACTATATATACACTCCTGTTTGTGTAGTACTGTACACTATATATACACTCCTGTGTGTCTTTCTGTAGAACTGTACACTATACACACTCCTGTGTGTCTCTGTGTAGTACTGTACACTATATATACACTTCTGTGTGTCTCTGTGTAGTACTGTACACTATATATACACTCCTATTTGTGTAGTACTGAACACTATATACACTTCTGTGTGTCTCTGTGTAGTACTGTACACTATATACACTTCTGTGTGTGTAGTACTGTACACTATATATACACTTCTGTGTGTGTAGTACTGTACACTATATATACACTCCTGTGTCTTTCTGTATTACTGTACACTATACACACTCCTGTGTGTCTCTGTGTAGTACTGTACACTATATATACACTCCTATTTGTGTAGTACTGAACACTATATACACTTCTGTGTGTCTCTGTGTAGTACTGTACACTATATATACACTTCTGTGTGTCTCTGTGTAGTGTGGGGGCTACCGTCCCCCGCCATCACTGAATTGTCGGGGCCGCTGCTCACCGACTCCCCCGTTCCACTCACACCGCTACCCCCCGGCTGCTCCGTCAGGTCCAGACTAACGACCCCTAACGTCTCGCCCCCCTGTACCTCTGGGATGTAGACCGCGTTTGCATAGTTTAATTAGCGGCTCGTACGCTCCGCGCTTGCGATGCGTTACACTGTGCAAAGGCGGGGTGGGGCTGTAAGCGCGCTCACCAGTAAATCTCCGTCCCGCCCGTAAACAAACAGGCGCGGCGCGTGTTTCCCTCCCACCCGCGCTCCACGTGTGCCGACAATAACAAACACGCCCCTACCCTCTGCCCGTAAACAGACCAATCGCACACGAAGGGGTTGGAGCCGGGGGACGGGCGGGCTTTCTGCCGTGCGGGCGCCGCTGATTGGGGACGCTCGCTTGGCTCTGAGTTAAAGGTCCCGCTCATCAAACAGTCGCGCGAATACGCGCGACTGTTTGATGATCTCGCGACCAGACCCGTGTGCGGGTGCGTGACCGCGGCACCGCCACCCAGGTACGCGATCGCTAAGCACTATGGTGGGCAATCGTGCGGGCACGTAAACACCACCCGCTTCGTCTCGAGGTGCACAGCCGCGCATACACGTAGACACCCAGCGCACACTGCCCTCCACTTCACGCTCCCAAAAGACCACGCAACACAGTTGTTTTTCCCCCCACTAGCGAATTTTATTTACCTGTGATGGTACGGTCAGTGGACGCTAACCTATCCCTCGGAGGTCTACGAGTCGATTTCCCCTACCGCTCGCCCCGCTCTCTATCCTGGATGTAAAACGGCTGAACTTACGCCTCTCTCACTCGTACTTACTTCTCCCCGATGTACTGACCGCTGTGAGGGAATGAGGCGACGAGCCTGCCGATGCTGGAGTACGTCTCACGGACGTCTCGGATGGCTGACTCTCCTACTCCCGGGACCGCGATGATCTTGAACCAGAAGAACCCCCTTGCTATCCCGATCCCCCCCCCCCCCCTTTTTATCCTACCTACAACAAAGGAATATTTGCTCTTTCCGACCCTTGGGCTCCCGTCCAATCAGGGGCTCGGATTCTCCCGCCCTTTCGATGTCCGGATCCCAGCTCAGATGACGTCGCCGCAGTGATCTCACCGACGTCCGCTCTCTGTTCTCCCGCTACCAGTCCACTGACCCGTGCATGTGTGAGGCTCCACTCGCGGTGGTTCGATGGCCCTTGCCGCGACCATGCAACTTTAATATCAGGTCGCTGATATTATATATACACTCCTGTGTGTCTCTGTGTAGTACTGTACACTATATATACACTTCTGTGTGTCTCTGTGTAGCACTGTACACTATATACACACTCCTGTGTGTGTAGTACTGTACACTATATATACACTCCTGTGTGTCTTTCTGTAGAACTGTACACTATACACACTCCTGTGTGTCTCTGTGTAGTACTGTACACTATATATACACTCCTGTTTGTGTAGTACTGAACACTATATACACTTCTGTGTGTCTCTGTGTAGTACTGTACACTATATACACACTCCTGTGTGTGTAGTACTGTACACTATATATACACTCCTGTGTGTCTGTGTAGTACTGTATACTATATATACACTCCTGTTTGTGTAGTACTGAACACTATATACACTTCTGTGTGTCTCTGTGTAGTACTGTACACTATATATACACTTCTGTGTGTGTAGTACTGTACACTATATATACACTTCTGTGTGTGTAGTACTGTACACTATATATACACTCCTGTGTCTTTCTGTAGTACTGTACACTATACACACTCCTGTGTGTCTCTGTGTAGTACTGTACACTATATATACACTCCTGTTTGTGTAGTACTGAACACTATATACACTTCTGTGTGTCTCTGTGTAGTACTGTACACTATATATACACTTCTGTGTGTAGTACTGTACACTATATATACTGTGTTTCTCTGTGTAGTACTCTACACTATATATAGACTTCTGTGTCTCTGTGTAGTACTGTACACTATATACACTTCTGTGTGTCTCTGTGTAGTACTGTACACTATATATACACTCCTGTGTGTCTTTCTGTAGTACTGTACACTATATACACACTCCTGTGTGTCTCTGTGTAGTACTGTACACTATATATACACTCCTGTGTGTCTCTCTGTAGTACTGTACACTATATACACTCCTGTGTGTGTAGTACTGTACACTATATATACACTTCTGTGTGTGTAGTACTGTACACTATATATACACTTCTGTGTGTGTAGTACTGTACACTATATACACTTCTGTGTGTCTCTGTGTAGTACTGCACACTATATATACACTTCTGTTTGTGTAGTACTGAACACTATATACACTCCTGTGTGTCTCTGTGTAGTACTGTACACTATATATACACTCCTGTGTGTCTTTCTGTAGAACTGTACACTATACACACTCCTGTGTGTCTCTGTGTAGTACTGTACACTATATATACACTCCTGTTTGTGTAGTACTGAACACTATATACACTTCTGTGTGTCTCTGTGTAGTACTGTACACTATATATACACTTCTGTGTGTGTAGTACTGTACACTATATACACTTCTGTGTGTGTAGTACTGTACACTATATACACACTTCTGTGTGTGTAGTACTGTACACTATATATACACTCCTGTGTCTTTCTGTAGTACTGTACACTATACATACACTCCTGTGTGTCTCTGTGTAGTACTGTACACTATATATACACTCCTGTTTGTGTAGTACTGAACACTATATACACTTCTGTGTCTCTGTGTAGTACTGTACACTATATATACACTTCTGTGTGTCTCTGTGTATTGTGGGGGCTACCGTCCCCCGCCATCACTGAATTGTCGGGGCCGCTGCTCACCGACTCCCCCGTTCCACTCACACCGCTACCCCCCGGCTGCTCCGTCAGGTCCAGACTAACGACCCCTAACGTCTCGCCCCCCTGTACCTCTGGGATGTAGACCGCGTTTGCATAGTTTAATTAGCGGCTCGTACGCTCCGCGCTTGCGATGCGTTACACTGTGCAAAGGCGGGGTGGGGCTGTAAGCGCGCTCACCAGTAAATCTCCGTCCCGCCCGTAAACAAACAGGCGCGGCGCGTGTTTCCCTCCCACCCGCGCTCCACGTGTGCCGACAATAACAAACACGCCCCTACCCTCTGCCCGTAAACAGACCAATCGCACACGAAGGGGTTGGAGCCGGGGGACGGGCGGGCTTTCTGCCGTGCGGGCGCCGCTGATTGGGGACGCTCGCTTGGCTCTGAGTTAAAGGTCCCGCTCATCAAACAGTCGCGCGAATACGCGCGACTGTTTGATGATCTCGCGACCAGACCCGTGTGCGGGTGCGTGACCGTGGCACCGCCACCCAGGTACGCGATCGCTAAGCACTATGGTGGGCAATCGTGCGGGCACGTAAACACCACCCGCTTCGTCTCGAGGTGCACAGCCGCGCATACACGTAGACACCCAGCGCACACTGCCCTCCACTTCACGCTCCCAAAAGACCACGCAACACAGTTGTTTTTCCCCCCACTAGCGAATTTTATTTACCTGTGATGGTACGGTCAGTGGACGCTAACCTATCCCTCGGAGGTCTACGAGTCGATTTCCCCTACCGCTCGCCCCGCTCTCTATCCTGGATGTAAAACGGCTGAACTTACGCCTCTCTCCCCGATGTACTGACCGCTGTGAGGGAATGAGGCGACGAGCCTGCCGATGCTGGAGTACGTCTCACGGACGTCTCGGATGGCTGACTCTCCTACTCCCGGGACTATATATACACTCCTGTTTGTGTAGTACTGAACACTATATACACTTCTGTGTGTCTCTGTGTAGTACTGTACACTATATATACACTTCTGTGTGTGTAGTACTGTACACTATATATACACTTGTGTGTGTAGTACTGTACACTATATATACACTCCTGTGTCTTTCTGTAGTACTGTACACTATACACACTCCTGTGTGTCTCTGTGTAGTACTGTACACTATATATACACTCCTGTTTGTGTAGTACTGAACACTATATACACTTCTGTGTGTCTCTGTGTAGTACTGTACACTATATATACACTTCTGTGTGTAGTACTGTACACTATATATACTGTGTTTCTCTGTGTAGTACTCTACACTATATATAGACTTCTGTGTCTCTGTGTAGTACTGTACACTATATACACTTCTGTGTGTCTCTGTGTAGTACTGTACACTATATATACACTCCTGTGTGTCTTTCTGTAGAACTGTACACTATACACACTCCTGTGTGTCTCTGTGTAGTACTGTACACTATATATACACTCCTGTTTGTGTAGTACTGAACACTATATACACTTCTGTGTGTCTCTGTGTAGTACTGTACACTATATATACACTCCTGTGTGTGTAGTACTGTACACTATATACACACTTCTGTGTGTGTAGTACTGTACACTATATATACACTCCTGTGTCTTTCTGTAGTACTGTACACTATACACACACTCCTGTGTGTCTCTGTGTAGTACTGTACACTATATACACACTTCTGTGTGTGTAGTACTGTACACTATATATACACTCCTGTGTCTTTCTGTAGTACTGTACACTATACATACACTCCTGTGTGTCTCTGTGTAGTACTGTACACTATATATACACTCCTGTTTGTGTAGTACTGAACACTATATACACTTCTGTGTGTCTCTGTGTAGTACTGTACACTATATATACACTTCTGTGTGTGTAGTACTGTACACTATATATACACTTGTGTGTGTAGTACTGTACACTATATATACACTCCTGTGTCTTTCTGTAGTACTGTACACTATACACACTCCTGTGTGTCTCTGTGTAGTACTGTACACTATATATACACTCCTGTTTGTGTAGTACTGAACACTATATACACTTCTGTGTGTCTCTGTGTAGTACTGTACACTATATATACACTTCTGTGTGTAGTACTGTACACTATATATACTGTGTTTCTCTGTGTAGTACTCTACACTATATATAGACTTCTGTGTCTCTGTGTAGTACTGTACACTATATACACTTCTGTGTGTCTCTGTGTAGTACTGTACACTATATATACACTCCTGTGTGTCTTTCTGTAGAACTGTACACTATACACACTCCTGTGTGTCTCTGTGTAGTACTGTACACTATATATACACTCCTGTTTGTGTAGTACTGAACACTATATACACTTCTGTGTGTCTCTGTGTAGTACTGTACACTATATATACACTCCTGTGTGTGTAGTACTGTACACTATATACACACTTCTGTGTGTGTAGTACTGTACACTATATATACACTCCTGTGTCTTTCTGTAGTACTGTACACTATACACACACTCCTGTGTGTCTCTGTGTAGTACTGTACACTATATACACACTTCTGTGTGTGTAGTACTGTACACTATATATACACTCCTGTGTCTTTCTGTAGTACTGTACACTATACATACACTCCTGTGTGTCTCTGTGTAGTACTGTACACTATATATACACTCCTGTTTGTGTAGTACTGAACACTATATACACTTCTGTGTGTCTCTGTGTAGTACTGTACACTATATATACACTTCTGTGTGTCTCTGTGTATTGTGGGGGCTACCGTCCCCCGCCATCACTGAATTGTCGGGGCCGCTGCTCACCGACTCCCCCGTTCCACTCACACCGCTACCCCCCGGCTGCTCCGTCAGGTCCAGACTAACGACCCCTAACGTCTCGCCCCCCTGTACCTCTGGGATGTAGACCGCGTTTGCATAGTTTAATTAGCGGCTCGTACGCTCCGCGCTTGCGATGCGTTACACTGTGCAAAGGCGGGGTGGGGCTATAAGCGCGCTCACCAGTAAATCTCCGTCCCGCCCGTAAACAAACAGGCGCGGCGCGTGTTTCCCTCCCACCCGCGCTCCACGTGTGCCGACAATAACAAACACGCCCCTACCCTCTGCCCGTAAACAGACCAATCGCACACGAAGGGGTTGGAGCCGGGGGACGGGCGGGCTTTCTGCCGTGCGGGCGCCGCTGATTGGGGACGCTCGCTTGGCTCTGAGTTAAAGGTCCCGCTCATCAAACAGTCGCGCGAATACGCGCGACTGTTTGATGATCTCGCGACCAGACCCGTGTGCGGGTGCGTGACCGCGGCACCGCCACCCAGGTACGCGATCGCTAAGCACTATGGTGGGCAATCGTGCGGGCACGTAAACACCACCCGCTTCGTCTCGAGGTGCACAGCCGCGCATACACGTAGACACCCAGCGCACACTGCCCTCCACTTCACGCTCCCAAAAGACCACGCAACACAGTTGTTTTTCCCACTAGCGAATTTTATTTACCTGTGATGGTACGGTCAGTGGACGCTAACCTATCCCTCGGAGGTCTACGAGTCGATTTCCCCTACCGCTCGCCCCGCTCTCTATCCTGGATGTAAAACGGCTGAACTTACGCCTCTCTCACTCGTACTTACTTCTCCCCGATGTACTGACCGCTGTGAGGGAATGAGGCGACGAGCCTGCCGATGCTGGAGTACGTCTCACGGACGTCTCGGATGGCTGACTCTCCTGCTCCCGGGACCGCGATGATCTTGAACCAGAAGAACCCCCTTGCTACCCCGATCCCCCCCCCCCCCCCCCCCCCTTTTTATCCTACCTACAACAAAGGAATATTTGCTCTTTCCGACCCTTGGGCTCCCGTCCAATCAGGGGCTCGGATTCTCCCGCCCTTTCGATGTCCGGATCCCAGCTCAGATGACGTCGCCGCAGTGATCTCACCGACGTCCGCTCTCTGTTCTCCCGCTACCAGTCCACTGACCCGTGCATGTGTGAGGCTCCACTCGCGGTGGTTCGATGGCCCTTGCCGCGACCATGCAACTTTAATATCAGGTCGCTGATATTATATATACACTCCTGTGTGTCTCTGTGTAGTACTGTACACTATATATACACTTCTGTGTGTCTCTGTGTAGTACTGTACACTATATACACACTCCTGTGTGTGTAGTACTGTACACTATATATACACTCCTGTGTGTCTTTCTGTAGAACTGTACACTATACACACTCCTGTGTGTCTCTGTGTAGTACTGTACACTATATATACACTCCTGTTTGTGTAGTACTGAACACTATATACACTTCTGTGTGTCTCTGTGTAGTACTGTACACTATATACACACTCCTGTGTGTGTAGTACTGTACACTATATATACACTCCTGTGTGTCTGTGTAGTACTGTATACTATATATACACTCCTGTTTGTGTAGTACTGAACACTATATACACTTCTGTGTCTCTGTGTAGTACTGTACACTATATATACACTTCTGTGTGTAGTACTGTACACTATATATACTGTGTTTCTCTGTGTAGTACTCTACACTATATATAGACTTCTGTGTCTCTGTGTAGTACTGTACACTATATACACTTCTGTGTGTCTCTGTGTAGTACTGTACACTATATATACACTCCTGTTTGTGTAGTACTGAACACTATATACACTTCTGTGTGTCTCTGTGTAGTACTGTACACTATATATACACTTCTGAGTGTCTCTGTGTATTGTGGGGGCTACCGTCCCCCGCCATCACTGAATTGTCGGGGCCGCTGCTCACCGACTCCCCCGTTCCACTCACACCGCTACCCCCCGGCTGCTCCGTCAGGTCCAGACTAACGACCCCTAACGTCTCGCCCCCCTGTACCTCTGGGATGTAGACCGCGTTTGCATAGTTTAATTAGCGGCTCGTACGCTCCGCGCTTGCGATGCGTTACACTGTGCAAAGGCGGGGTGGGGCTGTAAGCGCGCTCACCAGTAAATCTCCGTCCCGCCCGTAAACAAACAGGCGCGGCGCGTGTTTCCCTCCCACCCGCGCTCCACGTGTGCCGACAATAACAAACACGCCCCTACCCTCTGCCCGTAAACAGACCAATCGCACACGAAGGGGTTGGAGCCGGGGGACGGGCGGGCTTTCTGCCGTGCGGGCGCCGCTGATTGGGGACGCTCGCTTGGCTCTGAGTTAAAGGTCCCGCTCATCAAACAGTCGCGCGAATACGCGCGACTGTTTGATGATCTCGCGACCAGACCCGTGTGCGGGTGCGTGACCGTGGCACCGCCACCCAGGTACGCGATCGCTAAGCACTATGGTGGGCAATCGTGCGGGCACGTAAACACCACCCGCTTCGTCTCGAGGTGCACAGCCGCGCATACACGTAGACACCCAGCGCACACTGCCCTCCACTCCACGCTCCCAAAAGACCACGCAACACAGTTGTTTTTCCCCCCACTAGCGAATTTTATTTACCTGTGATGGTACGGTCAGTGGACGCTAACCTATCCCTCGGAGGTCTACGAGTCGATTTCCCCTACCGCTCGCCCCGCTCTCTATCCTGGATGTAAAACGGCTGAACTTACGCCTCTCTCCCCGATGTACTGACCGCTGTGAGGGAATGAGGCGACGAGCCTGCCGATGCTGGAGTACGTCTCACGGACGTCTCGGATGGCTGACTCTCCTACTCCCGGGACCGCGATGATCTTGAACCAGAAGAACCCCCTTGCTACCCCGATCCCCCCCCCCTTTTTATCCTACCTACAACAAAGGAATATTTGCTCTTTCCGACCCTTGGGCTCCCGTCCAATCAGGGGCTCGGATTCCCCCGCCCTTTCGATGTCCGGATCCCAGCTCAGATGACGTCGCAGCAGTGATCTCACCGACGTCCGCTCTCTGTTCTCCCGCTACCAGTCCACTGACCCGTGCATGTGTGAGGCTCCACTCGCGGTGGTTCGATGGCCCTTGCCGCGACCATGCAACTTCAATATCAGGTCGCTGATATTATATATACACTCCTGTGTGTCTCTGTGTAGTACTGTACACTATATATACACTCCTGTGTGTCTCTGTGTAGTACTGTACACTATATATACACTTCTGTGTGTGTAGTACTGTACACTATATATACACTCCTGTGTGTCTCTGTGTAGTACTGTACACTATATATACACTTCTGTGTGTCTCTGTGTAGTACTGTACACTATATATACACTCCTGTGTGTCTTTCTGTAGAACTGTACACTATACACACTTCTGTGTGTCTCTGTGTAGTACTGTACACTATATATACACTCCTGTGTGTCTTTCTGTAGAACTGTACACTATACACACTCCTGTGTGTCTCTGTGTAGTACTGTACACTATATATACACTCCTGTGTGTCTCTGTGTAGTACTGTACACTATATATACACTTCTGTGTGTGTAGTACTGTACACTATATATACACTCCTGTGTGTCTCTGTGTAGTACTGTACACTATATATACACTTCTGTGTGTCTCTGTGTAGTACTGTACACTATATATACACTTCTGTGTGTGTAGTACTGTACACTATATATACACTTCTGTGTGTGTAGTACTGTACACTATATATACACTCCTGTGTCTTTCTGTAGAACTGTACACTATACACACTCCTGTGTGTCTCTGTGTAGTACTGTACACTATATATACACTCCTGTTTGTGTAGTACTGTACACTATATATACACTCCTGTGTGTCTTTCTGTAGAACTGTACACTATACACACTCCTGTGTGTCTCTGTGTAGTACTGTACACTATATATACACTTCTGTGTGTCTCTGTGTAGTACTGTACACTATATATACACTCCTATTTGTGTAGTACTGAACACTATATACACTTCTGTGTGTCTCTGTGTAGTACTGTACACTATATACACTTCTGTGTGTGTAGTACTGTACACTATATATACACTTCTGTGTGTGTAGTACTGTACACTATATATACACTCCTGTGTCTTTCTGTATTACTGTACACTATACACACTCCTGTGTGTCTCTGTGTAGTACTGTACACTATATATACACTCCTATTTGTGTAGTACTGAACACTATATACACTTCTGTGTGTCTCTGTGTAGTACTGTACACTATATATACACTTCTGTGTGTCTCTGTGTAGTACTGTACACTATATATACACTCCTATTTGTGTAGTACTGAACACTATATACACTTCTGTGTGTCTCTGTGTAGTACTGTACACTATATACACTTCTGTGTGTGTAGTACTGTACACTATATATACACTTCTGTGTGTGTAGTACTGTACACTATATATACACTCCTGTGTCTTTCTGTATTACTGTACACTATACACACTCCTGTGTGTCTCTGTGTAGTACTGTACACTATATATACACTCCTATTTGTGTAGTACTGAACACTATATACACTTCTGTGTGTCTCTGTGTAGTACTGTACACTATATATACACTTCTGTGTGTCTCTGTGTAGTGTGGGGGCTACCGTCCCCCGCCATCACTGAATTGTCGGGGCCGCTGCTCACCGACTCCCCCGTTCCACTCACACCGCTACCCCCCGGCTGCTCCGTCAGGTCCAGACTAACGACCCCTAACGTCTCGCCCCCCTGTACCTCTGGGATGTAGACCGCGTTTGCATAGTTTAATTAGCGGCTCGTACGCTCCGCGCTTGCGATGCGTTACACTGTGCAAAGGCGGGGTGGGGCTGTAAGCGCGCTCACCAGTAAATCTCCGTCCCGCCCGTAAACAAACAGGCGCGGCGCGTGTTTCCCTCCCACCCGCGCTCCACGTGTGCCGACAATAACAAACACGCCCCTACCCTCTGCCCGTAAACAGACCAATCGCACACGAAGGGGTTGGAGCCGGGGGACGGGCGGGCTTTCTGCCGTGCGGGCGCCGCTGATTGGGGACGCTCGCTTGGCTCTGAGTTAAAGGTCCCGCTCATCAAACAGTCGCGCGAATACGCGCGACTGTTTGATGATCTCGCGACCAGACCCGTGTGCGGGTGCGTGACCGCGGCACCGCCACCCAGGTACGCGATCGCTAAGCACTATGGTGGGCAATCGTGCGGGCACGTAAACACCACCCGCTTCGTCTCGAGGTGCACAGCCGCGCATACACGTAGACACCCAGCGCACACTGCCCTCCACTTCACGCTCCCAAAAGACCACGCAACACAGTTGTTTTTCCCCCCACTAGCGAATTTTATTTACCTGTGATGGTACGGTCAGTGGACGCTAACCTATCCCTCGGAGGTCTACGAGTCGATTTCCCCTACCGCTCGCCCCGCTCTCTATCCTGGATGTAAAACGGCTGAACTTACGCCTCTCTCCCCGATGTACTGACCGCTGTGAGGGAATGAGGCGACGAGCCTGCCGATGCTGGAGTACGTCTCACGGACGTCTCGGATGGCTGACTCTCCTACTCCCGGGACCGCGATGATCTTGAACCAGAAGAACCCCCTTGCTACCCCGATCCCCCCCCCCCCTTTTTATCCTACCTACAACAAAGGAATATTTGCTCTTTCCGACCCTTGGGCTCCCGTCCAATCAGGGGCTCGGATTCCCCCGCCCTTTCGATGTCCGGATCCCAGCTCAGATGACGTCGCAGCAGTGATCTCACCGACGTCCGCTCTCTGTTCTCCCGCTACCAGTCCACTGACCCGTGCATGTGTGAGGCTCCACTCGCGGTGGTTCGATGGCCCTTGCCGCGACCATGCAACTTCAATATCAGGTCGCTGATATTATATATACACTCCTGTGTGTCTCTGTGTAGTACTGTACACTATATATACACTCCTGTGTGTCTCTGTGTAGTACTGTACACTATATATACACTTCTGTGTGTGTAGTACTGTACACTATATATACACTCCTGTGTGTCTCTGTGTAGTACTGTACACTATATATACACTTCTGTGTGTCTCTGTGTAGTACTGTACACTATATATACACTCCTGTGTGTCTTTCTGTTGAACCAGAAGAACCCCCTTGCTACCCCGATCCCCCCCCCCCTTTTTATCCTACCTACAACAAAGGAATATTTGCTCTTTCCGACCCTTGGGCTCCCGTCCAATCAGGGGCTCGGATTCCCCCGCCCTTTCGATGTCCGGATCCCAGCTCAGATGACGTCGCAGCAGTGATCTCACCGACGTCCGCTCTCTGTTCTCCCGCTACCAGTCCACTGACCCGTGCATGTGTGAGGCTCCACTCGCGGTGGTTCGATGGCCCTTGCCGCGACCATGCAACTTCAATATCAGGTCGCTGATATTATATATACACTCCTGTGTGTCTCTGTGTAGTACTGTACACTATATATACACTCCTGTGTGTCTCTGTGTAGTACTGTACACTATATATACACTTCTGTGTGTCTCTGTGTAGTACTGTACACTATATATACACTCCTGTGTGTCTTTCTGTAGAACTGTACACTATACACACTCCTGTGTGTCTCTGTGTAGTACTGTACACTATATATACACTTCTGTGTGTCTCTGTGTAGTACTGTACACTATATATACACTCCTATTTGTGTAGTACTGAACACTATATACACTTCTGTGTGTCTCTGTGTAGTACTGTACACTATATATACACTTCTGTGTGTCTCTGTGTAGTGTGGGGGCTACGTCCCCCGCCATCACTGAATTGTCGGGGCCGCTGCTCACCGACTCCCCCGTTCCACTCACACCGCTACCCCCCGGCTGCTCCGTCAGGTCCAGACTAACGACCCCTAACGTCTCGCCCCCCTGTACCTCTGGGATGTAGACCGCGTTTGCATAGTTTAATTAGCGGCTCGTACGCTCCGCGCTTGCGATGCGTTACACTGTGCAAAGGCGGGGTGGGGCTGTAAGCGCGCTCACCAGTAAATCTCCGTCCCGCCCGTAAACAAACAGGCGCGGCGCGTGTTTCCCTCCCACCCGCGCTCCACGTGTGCCGACAATAACAAACACGCCCCTACCCTCTGCCCGTAAACAGACCAATCGCACACGAAGGGGTTGGAGCCGGGGGACGGGCGGGCTTTCTGCCGTGCGGGCGCCGCTGATTGGGGACGCTCGCTTGGCTCTGAGTTAAAGGTCCCGCTCATCAAACAGTCGCGCGAATACGCGCGACTGTTTGATGATCTCGCGACCAGACCCGTGTGCGGGTGCGTGACCGCGGCACCGCCACCCAGGTACGCGATCGCTAAGCACTATGGTGGGCAATCGTGCGGGCACGTAAACACCACCCGCTTCGTCTCGAGGTGCACAGCCGCGCATACACGTAGACACCCAGCGCACACTGCCCTCCACTTCACGCTCCCAAAAGACCACGCAACACAGTTGTTTTTCCCCCCACTAGCGAATTTTATTTACCTGTGATGGTACGGTCAGTGGACGCTAACCTATCCCTCGGAGGTCTACGAGTCGATTTCCCCTACCGCTCGCCCCGCTCTCTATCCTGGATGTAAAACGGCTGAACTTACGCCTCTCTCCCCGATGTACTGACCGCTGTGAGGGAATGAGGCGACGAGCCTGCCGATGCTGGAGTACGTCTCACGGACGTCTCGGATGGCTGACTCTCCTACTCCCGGGACCGCGATGATCTTGAACCAGAAGAACCCCCTTGCTACCCCGATCCCCCCCCCCCCTTTTTATCCTACCTACAACAAAGGAATATTTGCTCTTTCCGACCCTTGGGCTCCCGTCCAATCAGGGGCTCGGATTCCCCCGCCCTTTCGATGTCCGGATCCCAGCTCAGATGACGTCGCAGCAGTGATCTCACCGACGTCCGCTCTCTGTTCTCCCGCTACCAGTCCACTGACCCGTGCATGTGTGAGGCTCCACTCGCGGTGGTTCGATGGCCCTTGCCGCGACCATGCAACTTCAATATCAGGTCGCTGATATTATATATACACTCCTGTGTGTCTCTGTGTAGTACTGTACACTATATATACACTCCTGTGTGTCTCTGTGTAGTACTGTACACTATATATACACTTCTGTGTGTGTAGTACTGTACACTATATATACACTCCTGTGTGTCTCTGTGTAGTACTGTACACTATATATACACTTCTGTGTGTCTCTGTGTAGTACTGTACACTATATATACACTCCTGTGTGTCTTTCTGTTGAACCAGAAGAACCCCCTTGCTACCCCGATCCCCCCCCCCCTTTTTATCCTACCTACAACAAAGGAATATTTGCTCTTTCCGACCCTTGGGCTCCCGTCCAATCAGGGGCTCGGATTCCCCCGCCCTTTCGATGTCCGGATCCCAGCTCAGATGACGTCGCAGCAGTGATCTCACCGACGTCCGCTCTCTGTTCTCCCGCTACCAGTCCACTGACCCGTGCATGTGTGAGGCTCCACTCGCGGTGGTTCGATGGCCCTTGCCGCGACCATGCAACTTCAATATCAGGTCGCTGATATTATATATACACTCCTGTGTGTCTCTGTGTAGTACTGTACACTATATATACACTCCTGTGTGTCTCTGTGTAGTACTGTACACTATATATACACTTCTGTGTGTGTAGTACTGTACACTATATATACACTCCTGTGTGTCTCTGTGTAGTACTGTACACTATATATACACTTCTGTGTGTCTCTGTGTAGTACTGTACACTATATATACACTCCTGTGTGTCTTTCTGTAGAACTGTACACTATACACACTCCTGTGTGTCTCTGTGTAGTACTGTACACTATATATACACTTCTGTGTGTCTCTGTGTAGTACTGTACACTATATATACACTCCTATTTGTGTAGTACTGAACACTATATACACTTCTGTGTGTCTCTGTGTAGTACTGTACACTATATATACACTTCTGTGTGTCTCTGTGTAGTGTGGGGGCTACGTCCCCCGCCATCACTGAATTGTCGGGGCCGCTGCTCACCGACTCCCCCGTTCCACTCACACCGCTACCCCCCGGCTGCTCCGTCAGGTCCAGACTAACGACCCCTAACGTCTCGCCCCCCTGTACCTCTGGGATGTAGACCGCGTTTGCATAGTTTAATTAGCGGCTCGTACGCTCCGCGCTTGCGATGCGTTACACTGTGCAAAGGCGGGGTGGGGCTGTAAGCGCGCTCACCAGTAAATCTCCGTCCCGCCCGTAAACAAACAGGCGCGGCGCGTGTTTCCCTCCCACCCGCGCTCCACGTGTGCCGACAATAACAAACACGCCCCTACCCTCTGCCCGTAAACAGACCAATCGCACACGAAGGGGTTGGAGCCGGGGGACGGGCGGGCTTTCTGCCGTGCGGGCGCCGCTGATTGGGGACGCTCGCTTGGCTCTGAGTTAAAGGTCCCGCTCATCAAACAGTCGCGCGAATACGCGCGACTGTTTGATGATCTCGCGACCAGACCCGTGTGCGGGTGCGTGACCGCGGCACCGCCACCCAGGTACGCGATCGCTAAGCACTATGGTGGGCAATCGTGCGGGCACGTAAACACCACCCGCTTCGTCTCGAGGTGCACAGCCGCGCATACACGTAGACACCCAGCGCACACTGCCCTCCACTTCACGCTCCCAAAAGACCACGCAACACAGTTGTTTTTCCCCCCACTAGCGAATTTTATTTACCTGTGATGGTACGGTCAGTGGACGCTAACCTATCCCTCGGAGGTCTACGAGTCGATTTCCCCTACCGCTCGCCCCGCTCTCTATCCTGGATGTAAAACGGCTGAACTTACGCCTCTCTCCCCGATGTACTGACCGCTGTGAGGGAATGAGGCGACGAGCCTGCCGATGCTGGAGTACGTCTCACGGACGTCTCGGATGGCTGACTCTCCTACTCCCGGGACCGCGATGATCTTGAACCAGAAGAACCCCCTTGCTACCCCGATCCCCCCCCCCCTTTTTATCCTACCTACAACAAAGGAATATTTGCTCTTTCCGACCCTTGGGCTCCCGTCCAATCAGGGGCTCGGATTCTCCCGCCCTTTCGATGTCCGGATCCCAGCTCAGATGACGTCGCCGCAGTGATCTCACCGACGTCCGCTCTCTGTTCTCCCGCTACCAGTCCACTGACCCGTGCATGTGTGAGGCTCCACTCGCGGTGGTTCGATGGCCCTTGCCGCGACCATGCAACTTTAATATCAGGTCGCTGATATTATATATACACTCCTGTGTGTCTCTGTGTAGTACTGTACACTATATATACACTTCTGTGTGTCTCTGTGTAGTACTGTACACTATATACACACTCCTGTGTGTGTAGTACTGTACACTATATATACACTCCTGTGTGTCTCTGTGTAGTACTGTACACTATATATACACTCCTGTGTGTCTCTGTGTAGTACTGTACACTATATATACACTTCTGTGTGTCTCTGTGTAGTACTGTACACTATATATACACTCCTGTTTGTGTAGTACTGAACACTATATACACTTCTGTGTGTCTCTGTGTAGTACTGTACACTATATATACACTCCTGTGTCTTTCTGTAGTACTGTACACTATACACACTCCTGTGTGTCTCTGTGTAGTACTGTACACTATATATACACTTCTGTGTGTCTCTGTGTAGTGTGGGGGCTACCGTCCCCCGCCATCACTGAATTGTCGGGGCCGCTGCTCACCGACTCCCCCGTTCCACTCACACCGCTACCCCCCGGCTGCTCCGTCAGGTCCAGACTAACGACCCCTAACGTCTCGCCCCCCTGTACCTCTGGGATGTAGACCGCGTTTGCATAGTTTAATTAGCGGCTCTCTCACTCGTACTTACTTCTCCCCGATGTACTGACCGCTGTGAGGGAATGAGGCGACGAGCCTGCCGATGCTGGAGTACGTCTCACGGACGTCTCGGATGGCTGACTCTCCTACTCCCGGGACCGCGATGATCTTGAACCAGAAGAACCCCCTTGCTACCCCGATCCCCCCCCCCCTTTTTATCCTACCTACAACAAAGGAATATTTGCTCTTTCCGACCCTTGGGCTCCCGTCCAATCAGGGGCTCGGATTCTCCCGCCCTTTCGATGTCCGGATCCCAGCTCAGATGACGTCGCCGCAGTGATCTCACCGACGTCCGCTCTCTGTTCTCCCGCTACCAGTCCACTGACCCGTGCATGTGTGAGGCTCCACTCGCGGTGGTTCGATGGCCCTTGCCGCGACCATGCAACTTTAATATCAGGTCGCTGATATTATATATACACTCCTGTGTGTCTCTGTGTAGTACTGTACACTATATATACACTTCTGTGTCTCTGTGTAGTACTGTACACTATATACACACTCCTGTGTGTGTAGTACTGTACACTATATATACACTTCTGTGTGTCTCTGTGTAGTACTGTACACTATATATACACTCCTGTTTGTGTAGTACTGAACACTATATACACTTCTGTGTGTCTCTGTGTAGTACTGTACACTATATATACACTCCTGTGTGTCTTTCTGTAGATATACACTTCTGTGTGTCTCTGTGTAGTACTGTACACTATATATACACTCCTGTGTGTCTTTCTGTAGAACTGTACACTATACACACTCCTGTGTGTCTCTGTGTAGTACTGTACACTATATATACACTCCTGTTTGTGTAGTACTGAACACTATATACACTTCTGTGTGTCTCTGTGTAGTACTGTACACTATATATACACTTCTGTGTGTGTAGTACTGTACACTATATATACACTTCTGTGTGTGTAGTACTGTACACTATATATACACTCCTGTGTGTGTAGTACTGTACACTATATATACACTCCTGTGTCTTTCTGTAGTACTGTACACTATACACACTCCTGTGTGTCTCTGTGTAGTACTGTACACTATATATACACTCCTGTGTGTGTAGTACTGGACACTATATATACACTTCTGTGTGTCTCTGTGTAGTACTGTACACTATATATACACTTCTGTGTGTCTCTGTGTAGTGTGGGGGCTACCGTCCCCCGCCATCACTGAATTGTCGGGGCCGCTGCTCACCGACTCCCCCGTTCCACTCACACCGCTACCCCCCGGCTGCTCCGTCAGGTCCAGACTAAAGACCCCTAACGTCTCGCCCCCCTGTACCTCTGGGATGTAGACCGCGTTTGCATAGTTTAATTAGCGGCTCGTACGCTCCGCGCTTGCGATGCGTTACACTGTGCAAAGGCGGGGTGGGGCTGTAAGCGCGCTCACCAGTAAATCTCCGTCCCGCCCGTAAACAAACAGGCGCGGCGCGTGTTTCCCTCCCACCCGCGCTCCACGTGTGCCGACAATAACAAACACGCCCCTACCCTCTGCCCGTAAACAGACCAATCGCACACGAAGGGGTTGGAGCCGGGGGACGGGCGGGCTTTCTGCCGTGCGGGCGCCGCTGATTGGGGACGCTCGCTTGGCTGAGTTAAAGGTCCCGCTCATCAAACAGTCGCGCGAATACGCGCGACTGTTTGATGATCTCGCGACCAGACCCGTGTGCGGGTGCGTGACCGTGGCACCGCCACCCAGGTACGCGATCGCTAAGCACTATGGTAGGCAATCGTGCGGGCACGTAAACACCTCGAGGTGCAAGCATACACGTAGACACCCAGCGCACACTGCCCTCCACTTCACGCTCCCAAAAGACCACGCAACACAGTTGTTTTTCCCCCCACTAGCGAATTTTATTTACCTGTGATGGTACGGTCAGTGGACGCTAACCTATCCCTCGGAGGTCTACGAGTCGATTTCCCCTACCGCTCGCCCCGCTCTCTATCCTGGATGTAAAACGGCTGAACTTACGCCTCTCTCCCCGATGTACTGACCGCTGTGAGGGAATGAGGCGACGAGCCTGCCGATGCTGGAGTACGTCTCACGGACGTCTCGGATGGCTGACTCTCCTACTCCCGGGACCGCGATGATCTTGAACCAGAAGAACCCCCTTGCTACCCCGATCCCCCCCCCCTTTTTATCCTACCTACAACAAAGGAATATTTGCTCTTTCCGACCCTTGGGCTCCCGTCCAATCAGGGGCTCGGATTCTCCCGCCCTTTCGATGTCCGGATCCCAGCTCAGATGACGTCGCCGCAGTGATCTCACCGACGTCCGCTCTCTGTTCTCCCGCTACCAGTCCACTGACCCGTGCATGTGTGAGGCTCCACTCGCGGTGGTTCGATGGCCCTTGCCGCGACCATGCAACTTTAATATCAGGTCGCTGATATTATATATACACTCCTGTGTGTCTCTGTGTAGTACTGTACACTATATATACACTTCTGTGTGTCTCTGTGTAGTACTGTACACTATATACACACTCCTGTGTGTGTAGTACTGTACACTATATATACACTCCTGTGTGTCTCTGTGTAGTACTGTACACTATATATACACTTCTGTGTGTCTCTGTGTAGTACTGTACACTATATATACACTCCTGTTTGTGTAGTACTGAACACTATATACACTTCTGTGTGTCTCTGTGTAGTACTGTACACTATATATACACTTCTGTGTGTCTCTGTGTAGTGTGGGGGCTACCGTCCCCCGCCATCACTGAATTGTCGGGGCCGCTGCTCACCGACTCCCCCGTTCCACTCACACCGCTACCCCCCGGCTGCTCCGTCAGGTCCAGACTAAAGACCCCTAACGTCTCGCCCCCCTGTACCTCTGGGATGTAGACCGCGTTTGCATAGTTTAATTAGCGGCTCGTACGCTCCGCGCTTGCGATGCGTTACACTGTGCAAAGGCGGGGTGGGGCTGTAAGCGCGCTCACCAGTAAATCTCCGTCCCGCCCGTAAACAAACAGGCGCGGCGCGTGTTTCCCTCCCACCCGCGCTCCACGTGTGCCGACAATAACAAACACGCCCCTACCCTCTGCCCGTAAACAGACCAATCGCACACGAAGGGGTTGGAGCCGGGGGACGGGCGGGCTTTCTGCCGTGCGGGCGCCGCTGATTGGGGACGCTCGCTTGGCTGAGTTAAAGGTCCCGCTCATCAAACAGTCGCGCGAATACGCGCGACTGTTTGATGATCTCGCGACCAGACCCGTGTGCGGGTGCGTGACCGTGGCACCGCCACCCAGGTACGCGATCGCTAAGCACTATGGTAGGCAATCGTGCGGGCACGTAAACACCTCGAGGTGCAAGCATACACGTAGACACCCAGCGCACACTGCCCTCCACTTCACGCTCCCAAAAGACCACGCAACACAGTTGTTTTTCCCCCCACTAGCGAATTTTATTTACCTGTGATGGTACGGTCAGTGGACGCTAACCTATCCCTCGGAGGTCTACGAGTCGATTTCCCCTACCGCTCGCCCCGCTCTCTATCCTGGATGTAAAACGGCTGAACTTACGCCTCTCTCCCCGATGTACTGACCGCTGTGAGGGAATGAGGCGACGAGCCTGCCGATGCTGGAGTACGTCTCACGGACGTCTCGGATGGCTGACTCTCCTACTCCCGGGACCGCGATGATCTTGAACCAGAAGAACCCCCTTGCTACCCCGATCCCCCCCCCCCTTTTTATCCTACCTACAACAAAGGAATATTTGCTCTTTCCGACCCTTGGGCTCCCGTCCAATCAGGGGCTCGGATTCTCCCGCCCTTTCGATGTCCGGATCCCAGCTCAGATGACGTCGCCGCAGTGATCTCACCGACGTCCGCTCTCTGTTCTCCCGCTACCAGTCCACTGACCCGTGCATGTGTGAGGCTCCACTCGCGGTGGTTCGATGGCCCTTGCCGCGACCATGCAACTTTAATATCAGGTCGCTGATATTATATATACACTCCTGTGTGTCTCTGTGTAGTACTGTACACTATATATACACTTCTGTGTGTCTCTGTGTAGTACTGTACACTATATACACACTCCTGTGTGTGTAGTACTGTACACTATATATACACTCCTGTGTGTCTCTGTGTAGTACTGTACACTATATATACACTCCTGTGTGTCTCTGTGTAGTACTGTACACTATATATACACTTCTGTGTGTCTCTGTGTAGTACTGTACACTATATATACACTCCTGTTTGTGTAGTACTGAACACTATATACACTTCTGTGTGTCTCTGTGTAGTACTGTACACTATATATACACTCCTGTGTCTTTCTGTAGTACTGTACACTATACACACTCCTGTGTGTCTCTGTGTAGTACTGTACACTATATATACACTTCTGTGTGTCTCTGTGTAGTGTGGGGGCTACCGTCCCCCGCCATCACTGAATTGTCGGGGCCGCTGCTCACCGACTCCCCCGTTCCACTCACACCGCTACCCCCCGGCTGCTCCGTCAGGTCCAGACTAACGACCCCTAACGTCTCGCCCCCCTGTACCTCTGGGATGTAGACCGCGTTTGCATAGTTTAATTAGCGGCTCTCTCACTCGTACTTACTTCTCCCCGATGTACTGACCGCTGTGAGGGAATGAGGCGACGAGCCTGCCGATGCTGGAGTACGTCTCACGGACGTCTCGGATGGCTGACTCTCCTACTCCCGGGACCGCGATGATCTTGAACCAGAAGAACCCCCTTGCTACCCCGATCCCCCCCCCCCCTTTTTATCCTACCTACAACAAAGGAATATTTGCTCTTTCCGACCCTTGGGCTCCCGTCCAATCAGGGGCTCGGATTCTCCCGCCCTTTCGATGTCCGGATCCCAGCTCAGATGACGTCGCCGCAGTGATCTCACCGACGTCCGCTCTCTGTTCTCCCGCTACCAGTCCACTGACCCGTGCATGTGTGAGGCTCCACTCGCGGTGGTTCGATGGCCCTTGCCGCGACCATGCAACTTTAATATCAGGTCGCTGATATTATATATACACTCCTGTGTGTCTCTGTGTAGTACTGTACACTATATATACACTTCTGTGTGTCTCTGTGTAGTACTGTACACTATATACACACTCCTGTACACTATATATACACTTCTGTGTGTCTCTGTGTAGTACTGTACACTATATATACACTCCTGTTTGTGTAGTACTGAACACTATATACACTTCTGTGTGTCTCTGTGTAGTACTGTACACTATATATACACTCCTGTGTCTTTCTGTAGTACTGTACACTATACACACTCCTGTGTGTCTCTGTGTAGTACTGTACACTATATATACACTTCTGTGTGTCTCTGTGTAGTGTGGGGGCTACCGTCCCCCGCCATCACTGAATTGTCGGGGCCGCTGCTCACCGACTCCCCCGTTCCACTCACACCGCTACCCCCCGGCTGCTCCGTCAGGTCCAGACTAACGACCCCTAACGTCTCGCCCCCCTGTACCTCTGGGATGTAGACCGCGTTTGCATAGTTTAATTAGCGGCTCGTACGCTCCGCGCTTGCGATGCGTTACACTGTGCAAAGGCGGGGTGGGGCTGTAAGCGCGCTCACCAGTAAATCTCCGTCCCGCCCGTAAACAAACAGGCGCGGCGCGTGTTTCCCTCCCACCCGCGCTCCACGTGTGCCGACAATAACAAACACGCCCCTACCCTCTGCCCGTAAACAGACCAATCGCACACGAAGGGGTTGGAGCCGGGGGACGGGCGGGCTTTCTGCCGTGCGGGCGCCGCTGATTGGGGACGCTCGCTTGGCTCTGAGTTAAAGGTCCCGCTCATCAAACAGTCGCGCGAATACGCGCGACTGTTTGATGATCTCGCGACCAGACCCGTGTGCGGGTGCGTGACCGTGGCACCGCCACCCAGGTACGCGATCGCTAAGCACTATGGTGGGCAATCGTGCGGGCACGTAAACACCACCCGCTTCGTCTCGAGGTGCACAGCCGCGCATACACGTAGACACCCAGCGCACACTGCCCTCCACTTCACGCTCCCAAAAGACCACGCAACACAGTTGTTTTTCCCCCCACTAGCGAATTTTATTTACATGTGATGGTACGGTCAGTGGACGCTAACCTATCCCTCGGAGGTCTACGAGTCGATTTCCCCTACCGCTCGCCCCGCTCTCTATCCTGGATGTAAAACGGCTGAACTTACGCCTCTCTCCCCGATGTACTGACCGCTGTGAGGGAATGAGGCGACGAGCCTGCCGATGCTGGAGTACGTCTCACGGACGTCTCGGATGGCTGACTCTCCTACTCCCGGGACCGCGATGATCTTGAACCAGAAGAACCCCCTTGCTACCCCGATCCCCCCCCCCCTTTTTATCCTACCTACAACAAAGGAATATTTGCTCTTTCCGACCCTTGGGCTCCCGTCCAATCAGGGGCTCGGATTCTCCCGCCCTTTCGATGTCCGGATCCCAGCTCAGATGACGTCGCCGCAGTGATCTCACCGACGTCCGCTCTCTGTTCTCCCGCTACCAGTCCACTGACCCGTGCATGTGTGAGGCTCCACTCGCGGTGGTTCGATGGCCCTTGCCGCGACCATGCAACTTTAATATCAGGTCGCTGATATTATATATACACTCCTGTGTGTCTCTGTGTAGTACTGTACACTATATATACACTTCTGTGTCTCTGTGTAGTACTGTACACTATATACACACTCCTGTGTGTGTAGTACTGTACACTATATATACACTTCTGTGTGTCTCTGTGTAGTACTGTACACTATATATACACTCCTGTTTGTGTAGTACTGAACACTATATACACTTCTGTGTGTCTCTGTGTAGTACTGTACACTATATACACTCCTGTGTGTCTTTCTGTAGAACTGTACACTATACACACTCCTGTGTGTCTCTGTGTAGTACTGTACACTATATATACACTCCTGTTTGTGTAGTACTGTACACTATATATCCTACCTACAACAAAGGAATATTTGCTCTTTCCGACCCTTGGGCTCCCGTCCAATCAGGGGCTCGGATTCTCCCGCCCTTTCGATGTCCGGATCCCAGCTCAGATGACGTCGCCGCAGTGATCTCACCGACGTCCGCTCTCTGTTCTCCCGCTACCAGTCCACTGACCCGTGCATGTGTGAGGCTCCACTCGCGGTGGTTCGATGGCCCTTGCCGCGACCATGCAACTTTAATATCAGGTCGCTGATATTATATATACACTCCTGTGTGTCTCTGTGTAGTACTGTACACTATATATACACTTCTGTGTCTCTGTGTAGTACTGTACACTATATACACACTCCTGTGTGTGTAGTACTGTACACTATATATACACTTCTGTGTGTCTCTGTGTAGTACTGTACACTATATATACACTCCTGTTTGTGTAGTACTGAACACTATATACACTTCTGTGTGTCTCTGTGTAGTACTGTACACTATATATACACTCCTGTGTGTCTTTCTGTAGTACTGTACACTATATACACTCCTGTGTGTCTTTCTGTAGAACTGTACACTATACACACTCCTGTGTGTCTCTGTGTAGTACTGTACACTATATATACACTCCTGTTTGTGTAGTACTGTACACTATATATCCTACCTACAACAAAGGAATATTTGCTCTTTCCGACCCTTGGGCTCCCGTCCAATCAGGGGCTCGGATTCTCCCGCCCTTTCGATGTCCGGATCCCAGCTCAGATGACGTCGCCGCAGTGATCTCACCGACGTCCGCTCTCTGTTCTCCCGCTACCAGTCCACTGACCCGTGCATGTGTGAGGCTCCACTCGCGGTGGTTCGATGGCCCTTGCCGCGACCATTCAACTTTAATATCAGGTCGCTGATATTATATATACACTCCTGTGTGTCTCTGTGTAGTACTGTACACTATATATACACTTCTGTGTCTCTGTGTAGTACTGTACACTATATACACACTCCTGTGTGTGTAGTACTGTACACTATATATACACTTCTGTGTGTCTCTGTGTAGTACTGTACACTATATATACACTCCTGTTTGTGTAGTACTGAACACTATATACACTTCTGTGTGTCTCTGTGTAGTACTGTACACTATATATACACTCCTGTGTGTCTTTCTGTAGATATACACTTCTGTGTGTCTCTGTGTAGTACTGTACACTATATATACACTCCTGTGTGTCTTTCTGTAGAACTGTACACTATACACACTCCTGTGTGTCTCTGTGTAGTACTGTACACTATATATACACTCCTGTTTGTGTAGTACTGAACACTATATACACTTCTGTGTGTCTCTGTGTAGTACTGTACACTATATATACACTTCTGTGTGTGTAGTACTGTACACTATATATACACTTCTGTGTGTGTAGTACTGTACACTATATATACACTCCTGTGTGTGTAGTACTGTACACTATATATACACTCCTGTGTCTTTCTGTAGTACTGTACACTATACACACTCCTGTGTGTCTCTGTGTAGTACTGTACACTATATATACACTCCTGTGTCTTTCTGTAGTACTGTACACTATACACACTCCTGTGTGTCTCTGTGTAGTACTGTACACTATATATACACTTCTGTGTGTCTCTGTGTAGTGTGGGGGCTACCGTCCCCCGCCATCACTGAATTGTCGGGGCCGCTGCTCACCGACTCCCCCGTTCCACTCACACCGCTACCCCCCGGCTGCTCCGTCAGGTCCAGACTAACGACCCCTAACGTCTCGCCCCCCTGTACCTCTGGGATGTAGACCGCGTTTGCATAGTTTAATTAGCGGCTCTCTCACTCGTACTTACTTCTCCCCGATGTACTGACCGCTGTGAGGGAATGAGGCGACGAGCCTGCCGATGCTGGAGTACGTCTCACGGACGTCTCGGATGGCTGACTCTCCTACTCCCGGGACCGCGATGATCTTGAACCAGAAGAACCCCCTTGCTACCCCGATCCCCCCCCCCCTTTTTATCCTACCTACAACAAAGGAATATTTGCTCTTTCCGACCCTTGGGCTCCCGTCCAATCAGGGGCTCGGATTCTCCCGCCCTTTCGATGTCCGGATCCCAGCTCAGATGACGTCGCCGCAGTGATCTCACCGACGTCCGCTCTCTGTTCTCCCGCTACCAGTCCACTGACCCGTGCATGTGTGAGGCTCCACTCGCGGTGGTTCGATGGCCCTTGCCGCGACCATGCAACTTTAATATCAGGTCGCTGATATTATATATACACTCCTGTGTGTCTCTGTGTAGTACTGTACACTATATATACACTTCTGTGTCTCTGTGTAGTACTGTACACTATATACACACTCCTGTGTGTGTAGTACTGTACACTATATATACACTCCTGTGTGTCTCTGTGTAGTACTGTACACTATATATACACTTCTGTGTGTCTCTGTGTAGTACTGTACACTATATACACACTCCTGTGTGTGTAGTACTGTACACTATATATACACTCCTGTGTGTCTTTCTGTAGAACTGTACACTATACACACTCCTGTGTGTCTCTGTGTAGTACTGTACACTATATATACACTCCTGTTTGTGTAGTACTGAACACTATATACACTTCTGTGTGTCTTTCTGTAGAACTGTACACTATACACACTCCTGTGTGTCTCTGTGTAGTACTGTACACTATATATACACTTCTGTGTGTGTAGTACTGTACACTATATATACACTCCTGTTTGTGTAGTACTGTACACTATATATACACTCCTGTGTCTTTCTGTAGTACTGTACACTATACACACTCCTGTGTGTCTCTGTGTAGTACTGTACACTATATATACACTTCTGTGTGTCTCTGTGTAGTGTGGGGGCTACCGTCCCCCGCCATCACTGAATTGTCGGGGCCGCTGCTCACCGACTCCCCCGTTCCACTCACACCGCTACCCCCGGCTGCTCCGTCAGGTCCAGACTAACGACCCCTAACGTCTCGCCCCCATGTACCTCTGGGATGTAGACCGCGTTTGCATAGTTTAATTAGCGGCTCGTACGCTCCGCGCTGCGATGCGTTACACTGTGCAAAGGCGGGGTGGGGCTGTAAGCGCGCTCACCAGTAAATCTCCGTCCCGCCCGTAAACAAACAGGCGCGGCGCGTGTTTCCCTCCCACCCGCGCTCCACGTGTGCCGACAATAACAAACACGCCCCTACCCTCTGCCCGTAAACAGACCAATCGCACACGAAGGGGTTGGAGCCAGGGGACGGGCGGGCTTTCTGGCGTGCGGGCGCCGCTGATTGGGGACGCTCGCTTGGCTCTGAGTTAAAGGTCCCGCTCAAACAGTCGCGCGAATACGCGCACGCTCGGCGCTCTAACTCGCTATCTCGCGACCAGACCCGTGTGCGGGTGCGTGACCGCGGCACCGCCACCCAGGTACGCGATCGCTAAGCACTATGGTGGGCAATCGTGCGGGCACGTAAACACCTCGAGGTGCACAGCCGCGCATACACGTAGACACCCAGCGCACACTGCCCTCCACTTCACGCTCCCAAAAGACCACGCAACTGTGATGCCGCCGCCACGGAGCCGATCGGCGGGTGGCCCACCTGCGATCTCGCCGCTCCGAGCGGCGAGGCCGACATTGCCCCACCCCACCACCTCCCCACCCCCCCCCCCACCGGAACACACACGCACGCACTCGCCCCCACCATTAGAGCGCGTGGGGAGACACCCTGGCCGACAGGTTTTCACCCAGAAGCCCTCGTAAAGGGATAATCTTCACGGTTTCCTGCAGCCAGGGAATTGGACGGTCTCCCCCGACGCTAACACCCACCGCGGCGCCGTGACTTTGGTTGTAATTACATGGTCACGACGGGGCTGCCGAGCCACCGCGGGTAGACAGCACACACAACACACACGGGTCAGCAGGCAGGTAGGAGGGCAGAGCCACGAGCGGCGGGAAAGCAGGGTCGCCCTCTGGCTGGAGGGTCGCTGAGCAGGTAAATTTAGATGCGGACGTCGCTGAAAGCAACGGCCCGGGGGATGCTGGGATACAGATGGGCCTACCGATTGGCGGGTGATCCCAGCGAGCTGATTGGCCCGCGAGTCGGCACCAGGTAGCCCCTTTGATGTAGAAAGAATAAAGCGGGTCAGGGCGAAGGAAAAAGGGTCTCTGGCTACTCGAGTCAACCCCAGGCCCGTCAACTCCCGAGTCCAGCCGCGCGAACGTCCGTGGGACGTATCGACGCGCCGCGAGGACCAGACAGCAGTGACGACGAACCGTGAGTAAGAGAGAGAGAGAGGGAGTTGGGACTTAGCTTAAGAGCAAAACCGGAGAGGGTAAAGGGGAGAAGGACAGGTAGAGTGTAGTGCCGACTATCGAGAGATAGATCGGTCCTGCCCCGCTGATCCCGACTGACTCGGTTAAATAAGGGCTCGCCGACGCGGTGGAATAAATCGTCGGCGGTTACATAACGGACTGGTGTGGTTTTTGTGGAAGCGTGGGTGCGCTTGCTGTCGCGGTGGTCGTTACATAACAGACTGGTGTGGTGGTTTTTGCGGGGGTGTAGAAAGAGAGTGGAAGCGTGGGTTCGCTTGCTGTTCTCGGTGGTCGCCGCGTGTGTGGAGCGGCGCCGCGTGGATTGTGTGCGCTACGAACGGTCGGCTGCGGACTCCTGCGCTGCGAGCGGATACCCGTCTCGCACGCATGCCCATCGCATAGCCCTTTAAACCCGTTTAAACCAACCCCCCCAAGCGTCGGAGTGAGCACGAACGACGTCGCTTACCCTCCGACCTTTGACCCCCTGTTACCCGCGTGTGATTGGTGCGTGGGACTGCGCGGGCGGGGAGCGTCGCGTTTGGGTGCCGGCGAAGCGCTAGCGGGTCCCAGGGAGGTCGAGGGTGATGCCCCACCGGCAGGAGACCCGGACTCGGGGGGGGACGGCACAGGGGGGGGAACAGGAGCGCGACGACCTTTCCCCGCCAGGGGAGGAGTGCGGCGGCGGCAGCTCCCACACTAGTGGAGAGTCTGGGAGCGTCGGTACTTCGCGGACAGGGTCGCAGGCAGGGGAGATCCCGGGGGCCGGCGACCCTAACAATATGGTGTCAGAAGCGGTACGAACCCCCGCGTTACCCCACGCGAAAATAAGGCATATATTCACTGGCCGGGGTACACCTTCGTGGAGAGCATTTGCCCGCAACGTCCTAGGGGCTAAGGAAATTAATGGGTGGACGGACGCGCAGACGCTACGTCAACTTAATATGAATCTGGATGGGCGGGCAGCCGATTTTGTGGAAGCCCTACCCGCAAGCGCGCAGACACAGCTAGAGGAGCTGATGCGCCGACTTGATCTGCGCTTCGGTACGCGCGATGAGGAGGAGGCAAAAGCGGCCTTAGAGGCACGCCGTCGCCAACCCGGCGAGGACCTGCGCGATTATGCCGAGGATGTGCGTGAGCTAACAAAGATCGCACGCCCGAGGCACACCACGGAAGCGATTGAGGAGCTGGCCACAGAGAAAATCCAGCGATACTTAATGCGCACGGCGTGGTGGCAGCCAGACGTGAACTGTACGCGCCTCTCCTTTGATGCCCTTGTCGAGCGCGCGCGCAAATGTGAAAGAATTTCTAGCGAACGCGCACAGCTCCGAGGACTGGGACGGGAGCGCACCATCGCAAGTCTGTCCACCGAGGAGGAAGAGGAGGAACAGGAGCTCACCAGGATGGTAGGGGGTCGGGAAAGGGGGCCTCCGGTATCCCGCGAGACCACCCCGGGATGGGTAGCGGGGATACAGGCGGGCATCGGGGGGATTGACAACAAAGTAACCCAAGTGGACAACAACGTAACCCAAGTACGGGCACATGTGACTACGCTGCAGACTACGGTAGAGACGATTCAGACCGAGTTGGGAGGGCTAGCTGGGAGGGTAGCCCGACTAGAAGCAGAGTCTGGGCAGCGGCGCACGGGGGGGAGAGGGAGCGGGCAGGGTGCCCACTATGGAGCCGCCACCCCCCCCCGGGCGTGTTATATGTGCGGCCGTCAGGGGCATCTCATGAGAGACTGCCCACAGATCGCCCGCGCTAGATATACCGAAGGGTTAAACGCCAACGCCCCCTAGAGAGTGGACCACCTAGGGGTGCAATCACCGAGGTCCCGAAACAAAACGACGATAATAATAATGGTAAGCAAGTGACACCCACACAGGTCACGGCCACAACACCCAAGGACGCGGTGAGGACGGGCGACTGGCTACGGGAGCTGGTGGCAGGAATCACGGGGGCCACGTCACTGGTGGAAGGACAGGTGAACGGGCAGCGCACCCGGATCCTACTGGACACGGGGGCCGTAGCCTCACTCGTGAGCGCCGCGCACTGCAGCGTGCTCGGGGTTGACGTGAGCCGCCTGCCGGCCCCGGATTGCGCGCTGCACACAGCGAGCGGAGCCGGGATGGGGTTGCTGGGAAGGATCTCCCTCGAGGTCCGTCTCGGAAACCAGGTGTGCACTCAGGAGTTCTACGTCTCGAGTGTGCTGTGCCACGAGTGTATCGCAGGTACCGACCTCCTGGAAAAGCTGGGGCTCAACGTGCAGCCCCGACAGCGGTGCGCCACCGTGGAAGGCAGCGGGGAACGGATTCCATTCCTGGGACGGGAGCCGAATCGCCCCCGCTTCACACCTGTGGCCGCTACCCTGACGACGGCCGTCACCATCGGGCCGCTCGCCGAGATGCTGGTACCTGTGGCGACACCCTCCACCGACCCCGCGCACCGACCATCGGGGGAGGTAATGCTAACTCCTCACCCGGAGTTGGCAAAACGATACGGGGTTGTGGGGTCAGCCACATTGGTAAACGCCGATGGGGGCCGATTGTTCATGCGTGTGTTTAACCCCCACGGCACCCCAGCAATACTACGACGGCGCACCACAGTAGCCACCGTGCACCCCCTACACGCGCGCCACTCCAGCGACTCGGTATTCGCACTCTGGGCGGAGGACCCCGGTCGCCCCGAGGACCAACAAGACCTGGCCTGGCGAGTCGGCCCGACTCCCCACGCCGAGGTCGTCCCCCTTCTTGACGCGGTACACGTACCTTGGGCAGATTTACCCAAGGGAGAGGCCGATCAGCTACGCGGGTTACTGCGGGAGTACGCCGACGTGTTCAGCGAACACGATTCAGACGTGGGTCGCACAGATCTCGTTAAGCACCAAATCGACACCGGGGCCGCCCGACCCATAAAACTCCCCGCGTACCGCGTGGGCGCACCCGAACGCGCCCAGATCAAAGAGGCGGTCAGGGACATGCTCCGCGATAACATAATTCAGCCCTCGGCGAGCCCCTGGTCTGCCCCGGTGGTGCTAGTAACAAAAAAGGACGGGTCAACCCGGTTTTGCGTCGATTACCGCAAACTAAACGCAGTCACCCTCGGCGACGCCTTCCCCATACCGCGCATCGACGACACCTTTGACAGCCTCGCCGGGGCGCGGTATTTTTCCACCCTCGATCTCGCGTCCGGGTACTGGCAGGTGGAGATGACGGAGGAGGATCGGCCAAAAACCGCATTCACCACCCCGATGGGGCTATTCGAGTTTCGAGTACTCCCGTTCGGGCTCACCAACGCGCCCGCGACGTTCCAGCGGCTGATGGAGTTGGTGATGCGGGGCTTGCAGTGGGAGCAATGCCTGATTTACCTGGATGATGTGATCGTGTTCAGTAGATCTCTGTCTGAGCACTGGTCCAGGTTACGGGAGGTGTTCCAGCGACTGCGAGCGGCTCATCTCAAGCTCAAGCCGCGTAAGTGTTACATCGCACAGCGCGAGGTGGGGTACCTCGGACATCGCGTCAGCGAGGCGGGGGTGCGCACCGATCCGGACAAGGTACGCGCCGTAGTGGATTGGCCACAGCCAAGAAACCTGTCGGAGATAAGGTCATTCTTGGGGCTCGCCACCTATTACCGTCGATTTGTAAAGGGATTCAGCGAGATTGCACGCCCCCTCACCCAACTCACTTCCCCCAAGCACCCCTATCAGTGGACGGAGGCCTGCCAGACGGCCTTCACCACCCTCAAAGACCACCTCACACACACCCCCACACTGGCTTTCCCCGATTTTACCACCGACTTTATTTTGGACACCGACGCCTGCAGCAGCGGGCTGGGTGCGGTGTTGTCGCAGGTGCAGGAAGGGGTGGAACGGGTGATTGCGTACGCCAGCCGGACCCTGAGCGGGGCCGAGCTGAACTACTGTGTGACCCGTCAGGAATTGTACGCTGTGATCTTCGCGTGTAAACAGTTTCGGCCGTATTTATACGGCAGGAAATGTCGAGTGCGCACGGACCATTATGCTCTGCAGTTCCTCCTCACCTTCAAAGAACCGCGGGGACAGATGGCCCGATGGCTGGCGCAGCTGCAGGAGTACAACCTGCAGATCGAATACCGGGCGGGGCGGACGCATGCAAACGCGGACGCATTATCACGGCGACCCGCGGTGTGTGCCGAGACGAGGGCGGAGGAGGCCTGCCCGTGCTTCACGGGGGGACGTTGCCGACAGGCAACGGACCCCCGGGAACCCGCTGAACCTAACCCCCCCCCGGCGAGAGAGAGTGCGGTATGCGCCACAGAGACCCCCACAGGTGGAGGCGCGGACCCAGTCGGCCGCCCGGCGAGCGCGGGGCCCACGACTCGGGACCCCGTGGACCACCCCGCCCCGATCGGACGGATCCAGGAGGACGTCGGCTGCGCCTTCCCGGGCCTGAGCGACGAGCAGCTGAGGCAGACCCAGCAGCGGGATCCGGATCTGGCGGCGGTGGAAGCGGCCCTGCGGGAGGGGAAAAGCACCCTACCAGGGCCCTGGAGCGGTTTGTATGCCCGGTTGTGTGTGCAGAACGGGGTGGTACGGGAGTTAACCGAGGCCGGCCAGCCGGGGTGCATCTGTGTTCCCGCCCAGGTGCGACCCCAGCTGCTACGGCTGGTACACGACCACCCGCTCGGGGGCCATGACGGGGAACGGCGCACTCGGGAGACTCTGCGTCGCCAGTATCTCTGGCCCAAATTGACGCAAGATGTGGCCGCCTGGGTACAGGGCTGCCGCGCTTGTCAGCAGTGCGGGCCGAAACCGGCACGATACCAAGTACCCCTAAGGCCGTTCCGCGTCAGTCGAACTAACCAGCTGGTCGGCATCGATCTCCAGGGGCCATTCCCACGATCCCACCGGGGCAACCGCTATATCCTCGTAGCGGTGGAATACTTCACCCGCTACCCCGTGGCGGTGGCCATCCCCGATAAAACGGCCCTGGTAGTAGCCCGGGCGTTCGTGGAGCACTATGTACTTAAGCACGGGATCCCGGAGCGAGTCCTTACCGACCAGGGTAGCGAGTTCGAGGCCGAGTTGTTTCAGGCGCTGTGCCGGGAGTTCGGGATCCAGAAAGACCGAACCACGGCGTACCACCCCCAGGCGAACGGTATGGTTGAACGTATGAATCAGACTCTGGCCGGAAAGCTCAAGCGTATGGCGGCCTCAAACCAACGGGATTGGGACGAACACCTCCCCTACGCCCTGTTCGCCTACGCCACCACGGTGCACACATCGACGGGCCAAACCCCGTTCCTAATGATGTTTGGTCGTGAGTCTCGTCTACCCGCAGACTTGCTGTTCGGCATTCCTCCACCCCAAACGGAGGAAGGAAGTCGCCCCGTGGAACATCTGATGGAGACCCTACGAGGGGTCCGGGACCGGGCCTACCCGCAAGGGGAGGCCGCGCATCGGCGACAGGAACAGAGCACCCGACCCCGCGTGGAGCCCCCCCTTTTCTTGACAGGTACCAAGGTGTGGCTACACACCCCTCGCGTCGGGGCCGGACAGGTGGGGAAGCTGACCACCTACTGGCGGGGACCCTGGACCGTGGTACGGCAGATCTCTCCCTGGACGGTACTAATCCAGGGTGGAGAGAGGGGCCGAGAAACGGTGGTTAACGTCCGCCGCTTAAAACCATGGAGGGCAGCCCCGGCGGGGGAGAACCTCGCTGCCCGAGTACCGCGAAATCCCGGTGCCCCTGCGCCACCCGTGCTCGGGGGCCTCGCGCACTACATGGGCCCCGCCGTGCCCCCAGCCCCGAGGCGTCCCGGCCCCGCCAGAGGACGGCGGGGACGCCGCCCCTTAAACCCCGCTGCCGCGGAGTTTGTCCCCCAGCCCCCAGGTGCCGAGGGATCGGAGGAGCCACTGGAGTGGAGAAGGAGACCGCTGCAGGAAACCCCGAGGACGGAGCCACCTCCCCCGAGGCCAGCCACGAGATCCGGGCGGATCCCCCGGACCCCGCAGCGCTACCTCGTGGGCGCGGCCCAGGCGAGGTGCTCCAGTCAACCCGGGACGGGGACTGGCACCTCGGGGGGCTATGTGATGCCGCCGCCACGGAGCCGATCGGCGGGTGGCCCACCTGCGATCTCGCCGCTCCGAGCGGCGAGGCCGACATTGCCCCACCCCACCACCTCCCCACCCCCCCCCCCACCGGAACACACACGCACGCACTCGCCCCCACCATTAGAGCGCGTGGGGAGACACCCTGGCCGACAGGTTTTCACCCAGAAGCCCTCGTAAAGGGATAATCTTCACGGTTTCCTGCAGCCAGGGAATTGGACGGTCTCCCCCGACGCTAACACCCACCGCGGCGCCGTGACTTTGGTTGTAATTACATGGTCACGACGGGGCTGCCGAGCCACCGCGGGTAGACAGCACACACAACACACACGGGTCAGCAGGCAGGTAGGAGGGCAGAGCCACGAGCGGCGGGAAAGCAGGGTCGCCCTCTGGCTGGAGGGTCGCTGAGCAGGTAAATTTAGATGCGGACGTCGCTGAAAGCAACGGCCCGGGGGATGCTGGGATACAGATGGGCCTACCGATTGGCGGGTGATCCCAGCGAGCTGATTGGCCCGCGAGTCGGCACCAGGTAGCCCCTTTGATGTAGAAAGAATAAAGCGGGTCAGGGCGAAGGAAAAAGGGTCTCTGGCTACTCGAGTCAACCCCAGGCCCGTCAACTCCCGAGTCCAGCCGCGCGAACGTCCGTGGGACGTATCGACGCGCCGCGAGGACCAGACAGCAGTGACGACGAACCGTGAGTAAGAGAGAGAGAGAGGGAGTTGGGACTTAGCTTAAGAGCAAAACCGGAGAGGGTAAAGGGGAGAAGGACAGGTAGAGTGTAGTGCCGACTATCGAGAGATAGATCGGTCCTGCCCCGCTGATCCCGACTGACTCGGTTAAATAAGGGCTCGCCGACGCGGTGGAATAAATCGTCGGCGGTTACATAACGGACTGGTGTGGTTTTTGTGGAAGCGTGGGTGCGCTTGCTGTCGCGGTGGTCGTTACATAACAGACTGGTGTGGTGGTTTTTGCGGGGGTGTGGAAAGAGAGTGGAAGCGTGGGTTCGCTTGCTGTTCTCGGTGGTCGCCGCGTGTGTGGAGCGGCGCCGCGTGGATTGTGTGCGCTACGAACGGTCGGCTGCGGACTCCTGCGCTGCGAGCGGATACCCGTCTCGCACGCATGCCCATCGCATAGCCCTTTAAACCCGTTTAAACCAACCCCCCCAAGCGTCGGAGTGAGCACGAACGACGTCGCTTACCCTCCGACCTTTGACCCCCTGTTACCCGCGTGTGATTGGTGCGTGGGACTGCGCGGGCGGGGAGCGTCGCGTTTGGGTGCCGGCGAAGCGCTAGCGGGTCCCAGGGAGGTCGAGGGTGATGCCCCACCGGCAGGAGACCCGGACTCGGGGGGGGACGGCACAGGGGGGGGAACAGGAGCGCGACGACCTTTCCCCGCCAGGGGAGGAGTGCGGCGGCGGCAGCTCCCACACTAGTGGAGAGTCTGGGAGCGTCGGTACTTCGCGGACAGGGTCGCAGGCAGGGGAGATCCCGGGGGCCGGCGACCCTAACACAACACAGTTGTTTTTCCCCCCACTAGCGAATTTTATTTACCTGTGATGGTACGGTCAGTGGACGCTAACCTATCCCTCGGAGGTCTACGAGTCGATTTCCCCTACCGCTCGCCCCGCTCTCTATCCTGGATGTAAAACGGCTGAACTTACGCCTCTCTCACTCGTACTTACTTCTCCCCGATGTACTGACCGCTGTGAGGGAATGAGGCAACGAGCCTGCCGATGCTGGAGTACGTCTCACGGACGTCTCGGATGGCTGACTCTCCTGCTCCCGGGACCGCGATGATCTTGAACCAGAAGAACCCCCTTGCTACCCCGATCCCCCCCCCCTTTTTATCCTACCTACAACAAAGGAATATTTGCTCTTTCCGACCCTTGGGCTCCCGTCCAATCAGGGGCTCGGATTCCCCCGCCCTTTCGATGTCCGGATCCCAGCTCAGATGACGTCGCAGCAGTGATCTCACCGACGTCCGCTCTCTGTTCTCCCGCTACCAGTCCACTGACCCGTGCATGTGTGAGGCTCCACTCGCGGTGGTTCGATGGCCCTTGCCGCGACCATGCAACTTCAATATCAGGTCGCTGATATTATATATACACTCCTGTGTGTCTCTGTGTAGTACTGTACACTATACACACTCCTGTGTGTCTCTGTGTAGTACTGTACACTATATATACACTCCTGTTTGTGTAGTACTGTACACTATATATACACTTGTGTGTGTAGTACTGTACACTATATATACACTTCTGTGTGTCTCTGTGTAGTACTGTACACTATATATACACTTCTGTGTGTCTCTGTGTAGTACTGTACACTATATATACACTCCTGTGTGTGTAGTACTGTACACTATATATACACTTCTGTGTGTGTAGTACTGTACACTATATATACACTCCTGTGTGTCTTTCTGTAGTACTGTACACTATACACACTCCTGTGTGTCTCTGTGTAGTACTGTACACTATATATACACTCCTGTTTGTGTAGTACTGAACACTATATACACTTCTGTGTGTCTCTGTGTAGTACTGTACACTATATATACACTCCTGTTTGTGTAGTACTGTACACTATATATACACTTGTGTGTGTAGTACTGTACACTATATATACACTTCTGTGTGTCTCTGTGTAGTACTGTACACTATATATACACTTCTGTGTGTCTCTGTGTAGTACTGTACACTATATATACACTTCTGTGTGTCTCTGTGTAGTACTGTACACTATATATACACTCCTGTGTGTGTAGTACTGTACACTATATATACACTTCTGTGTGTGTAGTACTGTACACTATATATACACTCCTGTGTGTCTTTCTGTAGTACTGTACACTATACACACTCCTGTGTGTCTCTGTGTAGTACTGTACACTATATATACACTCCTGTTTGTGTAGTACTGTACACTATATATACACTTCTGTGTCTCTGTGTAGTACTGTACACTATATATACACTTCTGTGTCTCTGTGTAGTACTGTACACTATACACACTCCTGTGTGTCTCTGTGTAGTACTGTACACTATATATACACTCCTGTTTGTGTAGTACTGAACACTATATACACTTCTGTGTGTCTCTGTGTAGTACTGTACACTATATATACACTTCTGTGTGTCTCTGTGTAGTACTGTACACTATATATACACTTCTGTGTGTCTCTGTGTAGTACTGTACACTATATATACACTTCTGTGTGTGTAGTACTGTACACTATATATACACTTCTGTGTCTCTGTGTAGTACTGTACACTATATATACACTTCTGTGTGTGTAGTACTGTACACTATATATACACTCCTGTGTGTCTTTCTGTAGTACTGTACACTATACACACTCCTGTGTGTCTCTGTGTAGTACTCTACACTATATATACACTCCTGTTTGTGTAGTACTGTACACTATATATACACTTCTGTGTGTCTCTGTGTAGTACTGTACACTATATATACACTCCTGTTTGTGTAGTACTGAACACTATATACACTTCTGTGTGTCTCTGTGTAGTACTGTACACTATATATACACTTCTGTGTCTCTGTGTAGTACTGTACACTATATATACACTTCTGTGTGTCTCTGTGTAGTGTGGGGGCTACCGTCCCCCGCAATCACTGAATTGTCGGGGCCGCTGCTCACCGACTCCCCCGTTCCACTCACACCGCTACCCCCCGGCTGCTCCGTCAGGTCCAGACTAACGACCCCTAACGTCTCGCCCCCCTGTACCTCTGGGATGTAGACCGCGTTTGCATAGTTTAATTAGCGGCTCGTACGCTCCGCGCTTGCGATGCGTTACACTGTGCAAAGGCGGGGTGGGGCTGTAAGCGCGCTCACCAGTAAATCTCCGTCCCGCCCGTAAACAAACAGGCGCGTGTTTCCCTCCCACCCGCGCTCCACGTGTGCCGACAATAACAAACACGCCCCTACCCTCTGCCCGTAAACAGACCAATCGCACACGAAGGGGTTGGAGCCGGGGGACGGGCGGGCTTTCTGCCGTGCGGGCGCCGCTGATTGGGGACGCTCGCTTGGCTCTGAGTTAAAGGTCCCGCTCATCAAACAGTCGCGCGAATACGCGCGACTGTTTGATGATCTCGCGACCAGACCCGTGTGCGGGTGCGTGACCGCGGCACCGCCACCCAGGTACGCGATCGCTAAGCACTATGGTGGGCAATCGTGCGGGCACGTAAACACCACCCGCTTCGTCTCGAGGTGCACAGCCGCGCATACACGTAGACACCCAGCGCACACTGCCCTCCACTTCACGCTCCCAAAAGACCACGCAACACAGTTGTTTTTCCCCCCACTAGCGAATTTTATTTACCTGTGATGGTACGGTCAGTGGACGCTAACCTATCCCTCGGAGGTCTACGAGTCGATTTCCCCTACCGCTCGCCCCGCTCTCTATCCTGGATGTAAAACGGCTGAACTTACGCCTCTCTCCCCGATGTACTGACCGCTGTGAGGGAATGAGGCGACGAGCCTGCCGATGCTGGAGTACGTCTCACGGACGTCTCGGATGGCTGACTCTCCTACTCCCGGGACCGCGATGATCTTGAACCAGAAGAACCCCCTTGCTACCCCGATCCCCCCCCCCCCTTTTTATCCTACCTACAACAAAGGAATATTTGCTCTTTCCGACCCTTGGGCTCCCGTCCAATCAGGGGCTCGGATTCCCCCGCCCTTTCGATGTCCGGATCCCAGCTCAGATGACGTCGCAGCAGTGATCTCACCGACGTCCGCTCTCTGTTCTCCCGCTACCAGTCCACTGACCCGTGCATGTGTGAGGCTCCACTCGCGGTGGTTCGATGGCCCTTGCCGCGACCATGCAACTTCAATATCAGGTCGCTGATATTATATATACACTCCTGTGTGTCTCTGTGTAGTACTGTACACTATATATACACTCCTGTGTGTCTCTGTGTAGTACTGTACACTATATATACACTTCTGTGTGTGTAGTACTGTACACTATATATACACTCCTGTGTGTCTCTGTGTAGTACTGTACACTATATATACACTTCTGTGTGTCTCTGTGTAGTACTGTACACTATATATACACTCCTGTGTGTCTTTCTGTTGAACCAGAAGAACCCCCTTGCTACCCCGATCCCCCCCCCCCTTTTTATCCTACCTACAACAAAGGAATATTTGCTCTTTCCGACCCTTGGGCTCCCGTCCAATCAGGGGCTCGGATTCCCCCGCCCTTTCGATGTCCGGATCCCAGCTCAGATGACGTCGCAGCAGTGATCTCACCGACGTCCGCTCTCTGTTCTCCCGCTACCAGTCCACTGACCCGTGCATGTGTGAGGCTCCACTCGCGGTGGTTCGATGGCCCTTGCCGCGACCATGCAACTTCAATATCAGGTCGCTGATATTATATATACACTCCTGTGTGTCTCTGTGTAGTACTGTACACTATATATACACTCCTGTGTGTCTCTGTGTAGTACTGTACACTATATATACACTTCTGTGTGTGTAGTACTGTACACTATATATACACTCCTGTGTGTCTCTGTGTAGTACTGTACACTATATATACACTTCTGTGTGTCTCTGTGTAGTACTGTACACTATATATACACTCCTGTGTGTCTTTCTGTAGAACTGTACACTATACACACTCCTGTGTGTCTCTGTGTAGTACTGTACACTATATATACACTTCTGTGTGTCTCTGTGTAGTACTGTACACTATATATACACTCCTATTTGTGTAGTACTGAACACTATATACACTTCTGTGTGTCTCTGTGTAGTACTGTACACTATATATACACTTCTGTGTGTCTCTGTGTAGTGTGGGGGCTACGTCCCCCGCCATCACTGAATTGTCGGGGCCGCTGCTCACCGACTCCCCCGTTCCACTCACACCGCTACCCCCCGGCTGCTCCGTCAGGTCCAGACTAACGACCCCTAACGTCTCGCCCCCCTGTACCTCTGGGATGTAGACCGCGTTTGCATAGTTTAATTAGCGGCTCGTACGCTCCGCGCTTGCGATGCGTTACACTGTGCAAAGGCGGGGTGGGGCTGTAAGCGCGCTCACCAGTAAATCTCCGTCCCGCCCGTAAACAAACAGGCGCGGCGCGTGTTTCCCTCCCACCCGCGCTCCACGTGTGCCGACAATAACAAACACGCCCCTACCCTCTGCCCGTAAACAGACCAATCGCACACGAAGGGGTTGGAGCCGGGGGACGGGCGGGCTTTCTGCCGTGCGGGCGCCGCTGATTGGGGACGCTCGCTTGGCTCTGAGTTAAAGGTCCCGCTCATCAAACAGTCGCGCGAATACGCGCGACTGTTTGATGATCTCGCGACCAGACCCGTGTGCGGGTGCGTGACCGCGGCACCGCCACCCAGGTACGCGATCGCTAAGCACTATGGTGGGCAATCGTGCGGGCACGTAAACACCACCCGCTTCGTCTCGAGGTGCACAGCCGCGCATACACGTAGACACCCAGCGCACACTGCCCTCCACTTCACGCTCCCAAAAGACCACGCAACACAGTTGTTTTTCCCCCCACTAGCGAATTTTATTTACCTGTGATGGTACGGTCAGTGGACGCTAACCTATCCCTCGGAGGTCTACGAGTCGATTTCCCCTACCGCTCGCCCCGCTCTCTATCCTGGATGTAAAACGGCTGAACTTACGCCTCTCTCCCCGATGTACTGACCGCTGTGAGGGAATGAGGCGACGAGCCTGCCGATGCTGGAGTACGTCTCACGGACGTCTCGGATGGCTGACTCTCCTACTCCCGGGACCGCGATGATCTTGAACCAGAAGAACCCCCTTGCTACCCCGATCCCCCCCCCCCTTTTTATCCTACCTACAACAAAGGAATATTTGCTCTTTCCGACCCTTGGGCTCCCGTCCAATCAGGGGCTCGGATTCTCCCGCCCTTTCGATGTCCGGATCCCAGCTCAGATGACGTCGCCGCAGTGATCTCACCGACGTCCGCTCTCTGTTCTCCCGCTACCAGTCCACTGACCCGTGCATGTGTGAGGCTCCACTCGCGGTGGTTCGATGGCCCTTGCCGCGACCATGCAACTTTAATATCAGGTCGCTGATATTATATATACACTCCTGTGTGTCTCTGTGTAGTACTGTACACTATATATACACTTCTGTGTGTCTCTGTGTAGTACTGTACACTATATACACACTCCTGTGTGTGTAGTACTGTACACTATATATACACTCCTGTGTGTCTCTGTGTAGTACTGTACACTATATATACACTCCTGTGTGTCTCTGTGTAGTACTGTACACTATATATACACTTCTGTGTGTCTCTGTGTAGTACTGTACACTATATATACACTCCTGTTTGTGTAGTACTGAACACTATATACACTTCTGTGTGTCTCTGTGTAGTACTGTACACTATATATACACTCCTGTGTCTTTCTGTAGTACTGTACACTATACACACTCCTGTGTGTCTCTGTGTAGTACTGTACACTATATATACACTTCTGTGTGTCTCTGTGTAGTGTGGGGGCTACCGTCCCCCGCCATCACTGAATTGTCGGGGCCGCTGCTCACCGACTCCCCCGTTCCACTCACACCGCTACCCCCCGGCTGCTCCGTCAGGTCCAGACTAACGACCCCTAACGTCTCGCCCCCCTGTACCTCTGGGATGTAGACCGCGTTTGCATAGTTTAATTAGCGGCTCTCTCACTCGTACTTACTTCTCCCCGATGTACTGACCGCTGTGAGGGAATGAGGCGACGAGCCTGCCGATGCTGGAGTACGTCTCACGGACGTCTCGGATGGCTGACTCTCCTACTCCCGGGACCGCGATGATCTTGAACCAGAAGAACCCCCTTGCTACCCCGATCCCCCCCCCCCTTTTTATCCTACCTACAACAAAGGAATATTTGCTCTTTCCGACCCTTGGGCTCCCGTCCAATCAGGGGCTCGGATTCTCCCGCCCTTTCGATGTCCGGATCCCAGCTCAGATGACGTCGCCGCAGTGATCTCACCGACGTCCGCTCTCTGTTCTCCCGCTACCAGTCCACTGACCCGTGCATGTGTGAGGCTCCACTCGCGGTGGTTCGATGGCCCTTGCCGCGACCATGCAACTTTAATATCAGGTCGCTGATATTATATATACACTCCTGTGTGTCTCTGTGTAGTACTGTACACTATATATACACTTCTGTGTCTCTGTGTAGTACTGTACACTATATACACACTCCTGTGTGTGTAGTACTGTACACTATATATACACTTCTGTGTGTCTCTGTGTAGTACTGTACACTATATATACACTCCTGTTTGTGTAGTACTGAACACTATATACACTTCTGTGTGTCTCTGTGTAGTACTGTACACTATATATACACTCCTGTGTGTCTTTCTGTAGATATACACTTCTGTGTGTCTCTGTGTAGTACTGTACACTATATATACACTCCTGTGTGTCTTTCTGTAGAACTGTACACTATACACACTCCTGTGTGTCTCTGTGTAGTACTGTACACTATATATACACTCCTGTTTGTGTAGTACTGAACACTATATACACTTCTGTGTGTCTCTGTGTAGTACTGTACACTATATATACACTTCTGTGTGTGTAGTACTGTACACTATATATACACTTCTGTGTGTGTAGTACTGTACACTATATATACACTCCTGTGTGTGTAGTACTGTACACTATATATACACTCCTGTGTCTTTCTGTAGTACTGTACACTATACACACTCCTGTGTGTCTCTGTGTAGTACTGTACACTATATATACACTCCTGTGTGTGTAGTACTGGACACTATATATACACTTCTGTGTGTCTCTGTGTAGTACTGTACACTATATATACACTTCTGTGTGTCTCTGTGTAGTGTGGGGGCTACCGTCCCCCGCCATCACTGAATTGTCGGGGCCGCTGCTCACCGACTCCCCCGTTCCACTCACACCGCTACCCCCCGGCTGCTCCGTCAGGTCCAGACTAAAGACCCCTAACGTCTCGCCCCCCTGTACCTCTGGGATGTAGACCGCGTTTGCATAGTTTAATTAGCGGCTCGTACGCTCCGCGCTTGCGATGCGTTACACTGTGCAAAGGCGGGGTGGGGCTGTAAGCGCGCTCACCAGTAAATCTCCGTCCCGCCCGTAAACAAACAGGCGCGGCGCGTGTTTCCCTCCCACCCGCGCTCCACGTGTGCCGACAATAACAAACACGCCCCTACCCTCTGCCCGTAAACAGACCAATCGCACACGAAGGGGTTGGAGCCGGGGGACGGGCGGGCTTTCTGCCGTGCGGGCGCCGCTGATTGGGGACGCTCGCTTGGCTCTGAGTTAAAGGTCCCGCTCATCAAACAGTCGCGCGAATACGCGCGACTGTTTGATGATCTCGCGACCAGACCCGTGTGCGGGTGCGTGACCGCGGCACCGCCACCCAGGTACGCGATCGCTAAGCACTATGGTGGGCAATCGTGCGGGCACGTAAACACCACCCGCTTCGTCTCGAGGTGCACAGCCGCGCATACACGTAGACACCCAGCGCACACTGCCCTCCACTTCACGCTCCCAAAAGACCACGCAACACAGTTGTTTTTCCCCCCACTAGCGAATTTTATTTACCTGTGATGGTACGGTCAGTGGACGCTAACCTATCCCTCGGAGGTCTACGAGTCGATTTCCCCTACCGCTCGCCCCGCTCTCTATCCTGGATGTAAAACGGCTGAACTTACGCCTCTCTCACTCGTACTTACTTCTCCCCGATGTACTGACCGCTGTGAGGGAATGAGGCGACGAGCCTACCGATGCTGGAGTACGTCTCACGGACGTCTCGGATGGCTGACTCTCCTGCTCCCGGGACCGCGATGATCTTGAACCAGAAGAACCCCCTTGCTACCCCGATTCCCCCCCCCCTTTTTATCCTACCTACAACAAAGAAATATTTGCTCTTTCCGACCCTTGGGCTCCCGTCCAATCAGGGGCTCGGATTCTCCCGCCCTTTCGATGTCCGGATCCCAGCTCAGATGACGTCGCCGCAGTGATCTCACCGACGTCCGCTCTCTGTTCTCCCGCTACCAGTCCACTGACCCGTGCATGTGTGAGGCTCCACTCGCGGTGGGTCGATGGCCCTTGCCGCGACCATGCAACTTTAATATCAGGTCGCTGATATTATATATACACTCCTGTGTGTCTCTGTGTAGTACTGTACACTATATATACACTTCTGTGTGTCTCTGTGTAGTACTGTACACTATATATACACTTCTGTGTGTGTAGTACTGTACACTATATACACTTCTGTGTGTCTCTGTGTAGTACTGTACACTATATACACTCCTGTGTGTGTAGTACTGTACACTATATATACACTTCTGTGTGTGTAGTACTGTACACTATATATACACTTCTGTGTGTGTAGTACTGTACACTATATATACACTTCTGTGTTTCTCTGTGTAGTACTGTACACTATATATACACTTATGTGTGTCTCTGTGTAGTGTGGGGGCTACCGTCCCCCGCCATCACTGAATTGTCGGGGCCGCTGCTCACCGACTCCCCCGTTCCACTCACACCGCTACCCCCCGGCTGCTCCGTCAGGTCCAGACTAACGACCCCTAACGTCTCGCACCCCTGGAAAGTTTATGCAATTTACGAAATGCCCTGGAACAATAGTGTGTGGCAGTGTCTGTTTGCCTAATAGATGCACATCAATTGGCTAATGGGCTTGAATTGATTTGTGGGCAAGATTCCATCATCAAAAGAAATAAATCTCAACACAATAGTATTCCTGTGAGTGTGTAGAGTCGTAACATAGATGTTCATAAATGTTAGTTTCCTCAATAGATTCATTGGTACAGTAAGGCAATTAATGAAACGAATGACCAATATACTTCTAAACGACCGTATTCATGCAGCTCAATGGACCCAAGAATGTTTTTCACGATCAGCTATTAGTTAACGCACCACATTGGGATGGCCATTTTCGAAACACAAGGAGAACTTTGGAGTAATCTTATTAGTCCCGATATGTGCGTTATGTGTGTCTGGGTGTATTTTCTTCTTAAGCAGACGTCAAGGCGCCTTGGCGTCTGGTTGTTCCGAAAATGCCTTGGTTCCCTGCTGGGCAATGAGTCGTGTGTGTGGGCGTGTCATACACATGGCGCTCTCTATCTCTTGGCGGCAACTGCAGGCCTCTCTGCTGCTGGATGACCGCTGAGTCGGCATGACGCTCGTCCCTGACGGTGCCCGATTGTGCTCGAAGCTCGTCTGCTGTTCGCCAGCTCCGACACACTTCCTCTCAAAGTGAGTATATTTTAAATCGGTAAAATATTGTGTGCATTCATTATCGTTTTATTATTACAACAAAGTAAAACACAAATGTCTTAAAAGTGATGACAAAGATGAGGAGTGGAGATGTCTAATTTTTCAGGGGTTTGAGGTTCAATTTCAGTGGCCACCCCAGTTAATACCGCGGATGTAAAAGTCATCTGAGCAATATAGATTGTGGAGAAGCGACTTTTCCACCAATTGAAAAGCTCAACGAAGTGGCTTATTTCGTGGAAATGTAGATAAGCCAAATACTCTAAACTTGTGATGTTGATGTGGAGGGAAAAAAAACGGAAGACCTGGAGAAAAATCCATGCGACCACTGAGACAGACGTGGAAACTCCAAATATACAGGTGTCATGGTCGGGATCGAACCCAAATCCTTCTGCATACAAGGCGAGGGAGCAACATTTCACAACTGCGGCGCCAATTAAGATTGGACCTTGTGTATGTATACTCTTTGGTTTTTTCGGTAAAGTCACGTAGGTAGAAAAATAAAACAAAATAAAAAAAATTCTCACGACGTTCGGATCGCAACACAAGCAATCGTCCTCAGGCGGAAAAAATAATCCAGAGTGGAACTGCTGATAGCGCGAGAGAGCTGTTACAACAAGTGGTTATATATGTGGCGATGGGCAAGCAAGCTGGGTCTGAGATGGAAAGCAATTCCATCCACGGACGCAAGCAAGTCAGTTGTGTTAATGGGGGAGATTTATTCTGCCTGAGGACGACCGTTTGTGTTGCGATCGAAACGTCGTGATATATTCTTCTTTGGTTCTTTCGGTAAAGTCACGTAGAATGAGAATAAAATAATAAATTGATAAAATAAAATAACACAATAATATTCTCACGACGTTTCGGCCACAACACAAGCGGCCTTCATCAGGTGAAGGGAGCGAGACTGTCTGGTAGGACATAGCACTTCATTGGCATGAAGTGCTATGAAATTGGGATTTCATTCCAGTGTATTATTTTCCTACTGCCAAAATTATTTCAGTACGATTTATTTACTTAATATGAAACAACTTTCCATGAATAATGAAAAAATAAAATAAGGTACATATAGTAATAAAAAATACATTTACAATTGTAAATGTTGTACATTTAGGCTCCTACATAGCCCGCAACATTTACAATTAATGACACATTGTAAATTGTTAATGTTGGATGATAAAGGTTGACAATGATGGTGAATGGTGAAACGTTTAAACTAAACTATTGCATTTGCTATGGAACACCTTCCAAGCTATTCGCTACTTTTCAGAAGCAAACTGTTGACTAATGATAGCTGAACGTAGAAGCTTATCACGTTGAAATTCATAGCAGCCAAATAATCTAAACGCAAATTTGTAAATGTGTAAGGGTAACGTGAACAGCAAGAGAAGGTAGTTTCAATGGGAATGGAGCAGGCTTAATCGATAGTGGTGGTGAGTTTGACGACACATTTATATTCAAGAGATCTAACCCAAAAACCTCTATTATGGAAAACATTGGTCACGAAAGCTGACATGTTAAACGGAATAAAAACAAACATTTGAATCGAGTGTAAAATAAGTGTGCCCATTGATTTAATGATTATCAAATTAAATTTGCAATGCAGAGGTTTCGTTGATCAAATCTAGCGTACATTAGTGTAAATGTTTTTTTCACCTAAACGAAATAATTATTGTGCAGTCGTGCTTGTGATGTCACAGGGGATTTTCTAACCACGTGTCATGACAGGAAACCTGTAACAATGCGTCACGGCCGGAACTGATGACGTCACCACTGGGAGTGCTATAAGAACGCACGCTCGCACTTGGCACTCACACACGGACTTTGACAACACAAGCGGCAAGATGCTGATGCTACTGCTGCTGCAGTTCTGCATCAAATTTGTCCGGTTCCTCTTCTCCCTCTTCGTGGGCAACATATGCAAAGCTTCACATCTCATCCCCAAGCCACCATGCCCGAACCCTGGCACGGATTCACTGGCATGGACTTTGGTATTGCTCATGATTGGGTTGATGGTCATGACGGTTTTCATTCAGGTCATGAAGCGGCGTCATTGGAAACATGGTAAGTAGAAACATGCGGTGTGGGTGTATGGATCTTGATGTGAGGTTGTGAATCTCGATATATATCTGTCTGAAAGTGCGTGTGTATGTATTTGTGTGGGAGTGCGTGAAGTTTCGTGCTTTTATTTTTTCATCACGTTTCCTTCGTTGATTAAAAATAAATTTGTAATAAGCGGAGTTGAAAAAAATTGAGCATAGCTGTAAACACATCTCATCATGTGCTGGCAACGTTACCCATTACATGCTTTAATTGTAAAGTTATCTTCTATATTACCCGCTGATAACTCAAGACACTTCAAATTTCAAATTTTATCGAGGGTAACTTTTCCACTGGTCTGTAAACAGACGTGGAGATATGTCAAATACAATACAGTTGCAAATAAAGTTATCACTACATTGCAGAGAAAGTACATTTTCTATTTCAGTCCCTTTCCTAATGATGATCCCTGTTTCACACTTTTCAGCCTTGTTAACGTTTGAAGTGCAAAACGCGATGCTTCGACAGCAGAACGAGAATCTGGGGCGGAGAAGATCGAAGCTGCACGAGGAAAACACGACGCTACGTGCAGGGATGGAGGTGACTCGTCAGGAGTTCGTGGCGATGCAAGCGGAGACGATGCTACAAGAGCGAGCGATGTGGCAACATGGGATGCTGCGTCAAGGAAATGAGAGGCTGCATTTGGAGAACGTGACGCTGCTTCGAAAGAAGGAGACCCTCCTTCAGGAGATTGAGACGCTTCGTCTTGCCACTGCCGCCGCCACCGCCGTTACCAATGCCACCCCCGCCAACACTGACACCAATGCCAAGGAAATCACCGCCACTGCCACCAGCACCGCTATCAATGCCACCAACAGTACCGCCATGGCCAAGAAGAAAAAATCCAAATTTTCTTGGTTCAAAAAACATTTTCATTAATTTATGATGGGGGCAATTTTGGGAATAATTTAGTTTTTAAATTACCCATTTAAAAAGTCACACACACTTACACACAAAAACATCGACAACCTTCAGCATAAAATACCCATACAGGTGCTTTGTTTTCGTGGGGCCGTGTGACGGTTGAGGCCCCACCACTGAGTGAAACTCTTCAGGTTCATCCGACTGGGCATTTGCTCTCATTACGAGACACAGAGAGATACGGATATAGACATGGAGACAGTCAAGGAGACACACGGACACGGAGATGAAGACAAAGGTCTCCCTATAGCCTTGTTGTATATATTGTTTTGAAAAATAATAATAATAAAAAATACATTCTAAAATTGTAATTTTATCAAAATAAAATAGTTATTGAAGTATGCAAATATATTCAAATTATATAAATTAGGCTCGGCTTCGTTGTCTCGGGTGTATTACCAATACAATGATTTTCGCTTTAACTTTTACTGATAATGTTTTAGTGTTATTACGTCCGGTCTCAGAATTCAGAGCTCGCCACAGGATACAGTTCTTATAATTAAGATAATTACGCATGAACTGAGGAAGGAACCACTCAGACTCTTCTGTGTTAAGAAACTTTAATATCTAAAAACACTCTAATTTCCGAACACACTTAATGATCGAAATTGCCACCACAGTACTCCTGTATATGTCCTACTCATCGATCAATACAATTAACCCTCAATGGTTGCGTTGTTTAAACTGAGCAATAGAACAATAGGCTAACTCCTCACAGTAGCACGTCAATACACGACGATAGAAAAAGTCCTTAAAAATGACGGAACCGTGCTCAAGAAACATGTGGCCAATGGCAAAAGTGGACATCAATGAAATAATTTGAAAGATTAAGCAATTAACAGAATGTCTCTAAACAATAGTGTATGTTCGGCTGTGTAGGTTTGCCTAACAGATGCTTATCAATTGGCTAATGGCACATCAATTAATTCGCCGGCAATATTCTGTGATCAAAATAAATATCTCAAAACAATGGTATTCATGTGAGTGTGTAGATTCATAACATAGATTATTATAAATGTTTAGTGTGTCATCAACGAAGTCATTGGTAAGGTTACGCGATGAAGGAAACGAATGACTAAAATAATTTGAAATGACCCTATTCATCCAACTCAAGCGACAGAACAATGTTTGCACGATCAGCTAATAGTTAACACACCACCTTGAGATGGAAACCCTTTTAGAAACTTGGAACAATCTTATTCGTACCGATATGCGTGCAGTGTGTGTGTGGGAGGGCAGTCACCACGAGGTCCAATAATTATAGCGGACAGTATGGTTTGAGTTGTCCACCTACTATTACTGCTAACTGTGGTACTTATGAATCAGTGGCTTCCGCGGTTCAGCATTCCTTGTACGGAAAATACCTCAAGTCCTCAGCAGGGGCGCCTGGTCGGGGTGTGTATGTGCATCGAACACACGGCGCTTTTGGCTGCACGCTTGCTCACACTGGCGCCCGTGCCTGTGCTGGCAGGGATGATGGATCCGACTCCGTCTGCATCGATGTGCGCGATAGTCCCATCACAAGATAGCGCTCAGAGATCGTCCACTGGGCTGGAGCGCGTCACTCCACACCCCCCCCCCCTTGGCACCAGACACTGTTGATCCTTGAGCTTGACCTTTGCTCTCGGGTCAACCAGAGTGCCATGGCCTTTAGTAACCTCATTCCTATGGCCGGCACTCCAACACCCTGTACTGTAGGGCTGACACTACACGCCAAGCGTGGTGCTATCTAGCGCTATCAATAAGCACTCAACGGGCACCTCTAGGGCCAGTACAACACCCACACCAATGTGGTGTCCGCGATGTCACTACATTAACCCCCCCCCCCCTACGTAGCACTCAGGCATCCCCCCTCAACAAATGAACCAAACACCTTAGTGTACCTCAACAAATAAATACCACAACCCTTTCTATACAATATGTACAACTACATACAGAATAAACAGTAACTAACGGGCAAAGGGGATGTAAGAACAGAACGACAATAGGCAAAAACAGAGGAAGAGAGAGAAGGGAACACAGAGAAAAAAAAAACGCAGAAACACGCATAACCTCGGGACCCCTTCCAGCACCAGCATCTACCACCCTCACCATGTAACAACACCCGCAATCACAATAAAGGCCAGGCCTGCCGAGTGTGACAACCGACTGATGGTGTGGGAGCGTGTTTGTATGGGGATCACGAAAAGCGAGAGTCTTTGATCGAGTCCTTGTGGCCAGGCCCCGAGGGGAGGTGGGCTTACTCTGCCTGGGGGTCCCTGGGGGAATTTGAAAATATCCCATCGAAGTCATAGTCCTGTGCAAGCGCTCTACCATTCCATCCGTTTGTGGAAGGTGTGGTGATGTACGTACTTTCTTTGTTCCCAATAATTCACACACCTCCCGCAGCAATTTCGAAGAAAAAGTCTTACCCTGATCAGTAAGAAGATGCTCAGGGGCCCCCTTGTTCATCACATAGACATCGAGGATGCCTCGGTGATGGCTGCCACTGACTGGTTGGGAATCGGCCAGGCTATTGGCCAGCGTGAAAAATATTCGACGCCCACTAGTAAATACTTATTGCAACGAGGGAAATGGACCAAGGATATCAAGAGCGACCAGCTCATTTATGCGGGAGACCTGAATGGATTTCAACCGTGGACAACAGGGTTTAGACGCGGGTTTCCGCTGCGTGCACTGCACACACCCCTTCAATAAATTAGCGACATCTTCCGCCATGCCATGCTAGAAGAAGTCGAGCTTAAGTGTGGCGAGTATCTAATGCACACCAAGGTGCAACAGTGGCTCGTGCACCGCCCAGATGACTTCACCCCGTAAGGCAGTAGGCACGACAATGTTGTAACGGCAATGCATGAGCAATCCGCCTCTGAGGATGACAGAGGCTACACCCCGTCGATCCCCACCCCAATCCGCCTCCTTCACATGGCGCCGTAACTTGAACAGGGCTGCGCCCTCATGCTCGAGGCGCCCCCATTCAGCATGGTCCAAGACAATGACAGCGTCACGCGCCACATGACTCTCGGCTTCCTCAGAGGTTTCAACCTCGACTGATGCCACAAGGGGAGGGGGCGAGTCCTTGGTAGGCGTCTTACAGTGCCACGAGCCCGAGTAAAACGTGCACCCATCGTTCGTGTGTCGGGTACCTTTGCGATCAAAAACAGTAAAGGAATAGACCTGGAGGACTGCCAACCAACTTGAAAGTTGGCCAGACGGCTGCTCAATAGGCAGTGCACACTATAGCACTGCATGGTCAGACTGCAACTCAAAGCGTCTGACATAAAGATAGGGACAACCGCCAGCCGTACGTGTTCTTTTTCCATAGGGCTCAGTCGATAGGGGTGCTGCCCGATGGGAGCAGCATCGCCCGTATCAATGTGGTGACTCAAAAGCGTAGTATGGACGATGTCAAATTTGCCCTTGCTAAATACATCGGAGAATTCACACAAAATCTCCGTCAACTACCCCATCTGGGACTCGGGCAATTCCGAATTTTCAGAACAAAGTGTACCCATACACTTTTCATCAAAAAACTGTTGCGACTTCATATTCGACAACGACCCCCACACCACCAACAATGTTTCCCTCGTGATGCATGGGTGATGCGTAGTCTAGCACGGTGCCCTCCTGAATGACAGATGTATCCAACCCTGCATTCAGGACTTGAATGAACGGTTCCTGGTCATTAGATACCTGAGTCTGGGCCCCCACCAACGTCATCCCACGAATGGCTTTGTTTGAGGGTCCTAGGAGGATTCCTCCCACAGTCGCCTCCTGATCAAGCGGCTTGCATAATTGAAAGGGAACAAATATTTGCACGCCAGGGGGAATCTTTACGGTCTTGCTTGCAAGCGCTTGCACAGTAGTATTGGCCATGCACATTCGAGTGGGAGAAGGCAAAAAGGCCATTCAATGGTCCAATGGTAACTCAAGGCAACCCTGACTGATCAAAATTATAATTAAGATAATTACGCATGAACTGAGGAAGGAACCACTCAGACTCTTCTGTGTTAAGAAACTTTAATATCTAAAAACACTCTAATTTCCGAACACACTTAATGATCGAAATTGCCACCACAGTACTCCTGTATATGTCCTACTCATCGATCAATACAATTAACCCTCAATGGTTGCGTTGTTTAAACTGAGCAATAGAACAATAGGCTAACTCCTCACAGTAGCACGTCAATACACGACGATAGAAAAAGTCCTTAAAAATGACGGAACCGTGCTCAAGAAACATGTGGCCAATGGCAAAAGTGGACATCAATGAAATAATTTGAAAGATTAAGCAATTAACAGAATGTCTCTAAACAATAGTGTATGTTCGGCTGTGTAGGTTTGCCTAACAGATGCTTATCAATTGGCTAATGGCACATCAATTAATTCGCCGGCAATATTCTGTGATCAAAATAAATATCTCAAAACAATGGTATTCATGTGAGTGTGTAGATTCATAACATAGATTATTATAAATGTTTAGTGTGTCATCAACGAAGTCATTGGTAAGGTTACGCGATGAAGGAAACGAATGACTAAAATAATTTGAAATGACCCTATTCATCCAACTCAAGCGACAGAACAATGTTTGCACGATCAGCTAATAGTTAACACACCACCTTGAGATGGAAACCCTTTTAGAAACTTGGAACAATCTTATTCGTACCGATATGCGTGCAGTGTGTGTGTGGGAGGGCAGTCACCACGAGGTCCAATAATTATAGCGGACAGTATGGTTTGAGTTGTCCACCTACTATTACTGCTAACTGTGGTACTTATGAATCAGTGGCTTCCGCGGTTCAGCATTCCTTGTACGGAAAATACCTCAAGTCCTCAGCAGGGGCGCCTGGTCGGGGTGTGTATGTGCATCGAACACACGGCGCTTTTGGCTGCACGCTTGCTCACACTGGCGCCCGTGCCTGTGCTGGCAGGGATGATGGATCCGACTCCGTCTGCATCGATGTGCGCGATAGTCCCATCACAAGATAGCGCTCAGAGATCGTCCACTGGGCTGGAGCGCGTCACTCCACACCCCCCCCCCCTTGGCACCAGACACTGTTGATCCTTGAGCTTGACCTTTGCTCTCGGGTCAACCAGAGTGCCATGGCCTTTAGTAACCTCATTCCTATGGCCGGCACTCCAACACCCTGTACTGTAGGGCTGACACTACACGCCAAGCGTGGTGCTATCTAGCGCTATCAATAAGCACTCAACGGGCACCTCTAGGGCCAGTACAACACCCACACCAATGTGGTGTCCGCGATGTCACTACATTAACCCCCCCCCCCCTACGTAGCACTCAGGCATCCCCCCTCAACAAATGAACCAAACACCTTAGTGTACCTCAACAAATAAATACCACAACCCTTTCTATACAATATGTACAACTACATACAGAATAAACAGTAACTAACGGGCAAAGGGGATGTAAGAACAGAACGACAATAGGCAAAAACAGAGGAAGAGAGAGAAGGGAACACAGAGAAAAAAAAAACGCAGAAACACGCATAACCTCGGGACCCCTTCCAGCACCAGCATCTACCACCCTCACCATGTAACAACACCCGCAATCACAATAAAGGCCAGGCCTGCCGAGTGTGACAACCGACTGATGGTGTGGGAGCGTGTTTGTATGGGGATCACGAAAAGCGAGAGTCTTTGATCGAGTCCTTGTGGCCAGGCCCCGAGGGGAGGTGGGCTTACTCTGCCTGGGGGTCCCTGGGGGAATTTGAAAATATCCCATCGAAGTCATAGTCCTGTGCAAGCGCTCTACCATTCCATCCGTTTGTGGAAGGTGTGGTGATGTACGTACTTTCTTTGTTCCCAATAATTCACACACCTCCCGCAGCAATTTCGAAGAAAAAGTCTTACCCTGATCAGTAAGAAGATGCTCAGGGGCCCCCTTGTTCATCACATAGACATCGAGGATGCCTCGGTGATGGCTGCCACTGACTGGTTGGGAATCGGCCAGGCTATTGGCCAGCGTGAAAAATATTCGACGCCCACTAGTAAATACTTATTGCAACGAGGGAAATGGACCAAGGATATCAAGAGCGACCAGCTCATTTATGCGGGAGACCTGAATGGATTTCAACCGTGGACAACAGGGTTTAGACGCGGGTTTCCGCTGCGTGCACTGCACACACCCCTTCAATAAATTAGCGACATCTTCCGCCATGCCATGCTAGAAGAAGTCGAGCTTAAGTGTGGCGAGTATCTAATGCACACCAAGGTGCAACAGTGGCTCGTGCACCGCCCAGATGACTTCACCCCGTAAGGCAGTAGGCACGACAATGTTGTAACGGCAATGCATGAGCAATCCGCCTCTGAGGATGACAGAGGCTACACCCCGTCGATCCCCACCCCAATCCGCCTCCTTCACATGGCGCCGTAACTTGAACAGGGCTGCGCCCTCATGCTCGAGGCGCCCCCATTCAGCATGGTCCAAGACAATGACAGCGTCACGCGCCACATGACTCTCGGCTTCCTCAGAGGTTTCAACCTCGACTGATGCCACAAGGGGAGGGGGCGAGTCCTTGGTAGGCGTCTTACAGTGCCACGAGCCCGAGTAAAACGTGCACCCATCGTTCGTGTGTCGGGTACCTTTGCGATCAAAAACAGTAAAGGAATAGACCTGGAGGACTGCCAACCAACTTGAAAGTTGGCCAGACGGCTGCTCAATAGGCAGTGCACACTATAGCACTGCATGGTCAGACTGCAACTCAAAGCGTCTGACATAAAGATAGGGACAACCGCCAGCCGTACGTGTTCTTTTTCCATAGGGCTCAGTCGATAGGGGTGCTGCCCGATGGGAGCAGCATCGCCCGTATCAATGTGGTGACTCAAAAGCGTAGTATGGACGATGTCAAATTTGCCCTTGCTAAATACATCGGAGAATTCACACAAAATCTCCGTCAACTACCCCATCTGGGACTCGGGCAATTCCGAATTTTCAGAACAAAGTGTACCCATACACTTTTCATCAAAAAACTGTTGCGACTTCATATTCGACAACGACCCCCACACCACCAACAATGTTTCCCTCGTGATGCATGGGTGATGCGTAGTCTAGCACGGTGCCCTCCTGAATGACAGATGTATCCAACCCTGCATTCAGGACTTGAATGAACGGTTCCTGGTCATTAGATACCTGAGTCTGGGCCCCCACCAACGTCATCCCACGAATGGCTTTGTTTGAGGGTCCTAGGAGGATTCCTCCCACAGTCGCCTCCTGATCAAGCGGCTTGCATAATTGAAAGGGAACAAATATTTGCACGCCAGGGGGAATCTTTACGGTCTTGCTTGCAAGCGCTTGCACAGTAGTATTGGCCATGCACATTCGAGTGGGAGAAGGCAAAAAGGCCATTCAATGGTCCAATGGTAACTCAAGGCAACCCTGACTGATCAAAATTTTCAGGAGCATCTTCCCCAAGACGTCAGTCCCAAGCAAGCAAGAAACAGCAAGGGACGTTGATACAAGAACTGGTCCCGTCAAATTTGACATCTCCAATACACACCTCCGCTGTTATTTTCCCAATAGTGCCCAATGAACCGCCGTTTGCGGCAAAGCAGCGAAACTCCACAGGACATAGTGTACGACATTTAGGGGGCAGAATGTAAAAAATCAACTCGGATATAATAGTCACGGACGCATGTTGTATATATTAAATGCCAAAACAAACTATGCTAATTATGCTAATTATGCATTTATGCTAATTATGCTCAGCTTCATTGTCTTGGGGTATTACCTAATGTAATAATGAAATGGAGTTGTAATTGTTTGAAGTTATGCAAGTGTATGTAATCATGCTAATTAGGCTTTGCTTCGTTGTCTATGGTGTATTATCAATCGTGATAATACAATGATGATCTAATTGAATGAAGTTATGCAAGTGTAGGTGATTATACTATTTAAGCTAGGCTTCGTTGTCTAGGGTGTATTATCAATCGTGATAATACAATGTTTCTCGCTTTAACTTTTACTGATTATGTTTAATTTTACCACAGGAAACAGTTATTATAATTAATATTATTACTCATTAACTTATGAAGGCGCCGTTACCAAGGCGACGCGCAAGGATGGCAAGAAGCGACACCATCGCAGGAAGGAGAGCTACGCCATGTACATCAGACTCTTCTATGTTAAGCAACTTAAATATGTAAAACAAACATAACACTATAATATGCGAACTCTTATGCTAGGAATGTCAACCCAGTACTCCTGGAGATGTCCTCCTCATTGATCCATACATTTACCCCTCATTGGTTACGTTTGTTAAGCTGGGTAACGGAACAATCGGCTAATTCCTCAGAGTAAAGCGACCATACACAGCGATAGGAAAAATTCCTTAAAAATTAATGTGACAATATTCATACGAACAGCAATAAAGAAACATGTGCCTAAGGCAAAAGTAGTTTTCAATGAATTCATTTGGAAAGATTATGCAATTTACGAAATGCCCTGGAACAATAGTGTGCGGCAGTGTCTGTTTGCCCAATAGATGCGTATTGGGCAAACAGATGACGTCGCCGCAGTGATCTCACCGACGTCCGCTCTCTGTTCTCCCGCTACCAGTCCACAGACCCGTGCATGTGTGAGGCTCCACTCGCGGTGGTTCGATGGCCCTTGCCGCGACCATGCAACTTTAATATCAGGTCGCTGATATTATATATACACTCCTGTGTGTCTCTGTGTAGTACTGTACACTATATATACACTTCTGTGTGTGTAGTACTGTACACTATATATACACTTGTGTGTGTCTCTGTGTAGTACTGTACACTATATATACACTTATGTGTGTCTCTGTGTAGTGTGGGGGCTAGCGTCCCCCGCCATCACTGAATTGTCGGGGCCGCTGCTCACCGACTCCCCCGTTCCACTCACACCGCTACCCCCCGGCTGCTCCGTCAGGTCCAGACTAACGACCCCTAACGTCTCGCCCCCCTGTACCTCTGCCTGGGATGTAGACCGCGTTTGCATAGTTTAATTAGCGGCTCGTACGCTCCGCGCTTGCGATGCGTTACACTGTGCAAAGGCGGGGTGGGGCTGTAAGCGCGCTCACCAGTAAATCTCCGTCCCGCCCGTAAACAAACAGGCGCGGCGCGTGTTTCCCTCCCACCCGCGCTCCACGTGTGCCGACAATAACAAACACGCCCCTACCCTCTGCCCGTAAACAGACCAATCGCACACGAAGGGGTTGGAGCCGGGGGACGGGCGGGCGGGGTTTCTGCCGTGCGCGCGCCGCTGATTGGGGACGCTCGCTTGGCTCTGAGTTAAAGGTCCCGCTCAAACAGTCGCGCGAATACGCGCACGCTCGGCGCTCTAACTCGCTATCTCGCGACCAGACCCGTGTGCGGGTGCGTGACCGCGGCACCGCCACCCAGGTACGCGATCGCTAAGCACTATGGTGGGCAATCGTGCGGGCACGTAAACACCTCGAGGTGCACAGCCGCGCATACACGTAGACACCCAGCGCACACTGCCCTCCACTTCACGCTCCCAAAAGACCACGCAACACAGTTGTTTTTCCCCCCACTAGCGAATTTTATTTACCTGTGATGGTACGGTCAGTGGACGCTAACCTATCCCTCGGAGGTCTACGAGTCGATTTCCCCTACCGCTCGCCCCGCTCTCTATCCTGGATGTAAAACGGCTGAACTTACGCCTCTCTCACTCGTACTTACTTCTCCCCGATGTACTGACCGCTGTGAGGGAATGAGGCGACGAGCCTGCCGATGCTGGAGTACGTCTCACGGACGTCTCGGATGGCTGACTCTCCTGCTCCCGGGACCGCGATGATCTTGAACCAGAAGAACCCCCTTGCTACCCCGATCCCCCCCCCTTTTTATCCTACCTACAACAAAGGAATATTTGCTCTTTCCGACCCTTGGGCTCCCGTCCAATCAGGGGCTCGGATTCTCCCGCCCTTTCGATGTCCGGATCCCAGCTCAGATGACGTCGCCGCAGTGATCTCACCGACGTCCGCTCTCTGTTCTCCCGCTACCAGTCCACTGACCCGTGCATGTGTGAGGCTCCACTCGCGGTGGTTCGATGGCCCTTGCCGCGACCATGCAACTTTAATATCAGGTCGCTGATATTATATATACACTCCTGTGTGTCTCTGTGTAGTACTGTACACTATATATATACACTCCTGTGTGTGTAGTACTGTACACTACATATACACTTCTGTGTGTGTAGTACTGTACACTACATATACACTTCTGTGTGTGTAGTACTGTACACTATACACTTCTGTGTGTGTAGTACTGTACACTATATATACACTCCTGTGTGTGTAGTACTGTACACTATATATATACACTTCTGTGTGTGTAGTACTGTACACTATATATACACTCCTGTGTGTCTCTGTGTAGTACTGTACACTATATATACACTCCTGTGTGTCTCTGTGTAGTACTGTACACTATATATACACTCCTGTGTGTCTCTGTGTAGTACTGTACACTATATATACACTTCTGTGTGTCTCTGTGTAGTGTGGGGGCTACCGTCCCCCGCCATCACTGAATTTTCGGGCCCGCTGCTCACCGACTCCCCCGTTCCACTCACACCGCTACCCCCCGGCTGCTCCGTCAGGTCCAGACTAACGACCCCTAACGTCTCGCCCCCCTGTACCTCTGGGATGTAGACCGCGTTTGCATAGTTTAATTAGCGGCTCGTACGCTCCGCGCTTGCGATGCGTTACACTGTGCAAAGGCGGGGTGGGGCTGTAAGCGCGCTCACCAGTAAATCTCCGTCCCGCCCGTAAACAAACAGGCGCGGCGCGTGTTTCCCTCCCACCCGCGCTCCACGTGTGCCGACAATAACAAACACGCCCCTACCCTCTGCCCGTAAACAGACCAATCGCACACGAAGGGGTTGGAGCCGGGGGACGGGCGGGCTTTCTGCCGTGCGGGCGCCGCTGATTGGGGACGCTCGCTTGGCTCTGAGTTAAAGGTCCCGCTCAAACAGTCGCGCGAATACGCGCACGCTCGGCGCTCTAACTCGCTATCTCGCGACCAGACCCGTGTGCGGGTGCGTGACCGCGGCACCGCCACCCAGGTACGCGATCGCTAAGCACTATGGTGGGCAATCGTGCGGGCACGTAAACACCTCGAGGTGCACAGCCGCGCATACACGTAGACACTCAGCGCACACTGCCCTCCACTTCACGCTCCCAAAAGACCACGCAACACAGTTGTTTTTCCCCCCACTAGCGAATTTTATTTACCTGTGATGGTACGGTCAGTGGACGCTAACCTATCCCTCGGAGGTCTACGAGTCGATTTCCCCTACCGCTCGCCCCGCTCTCTATCCTGGATGTAAAACGGCTGAACTTACGCCTCTCTCCCCGATGTACTGACCGCTGTGAGGGAATGAGGCGACGAGCCTGCCGATGCTGGAGTACGTCTCACGGACGTCTCGGATGGCTGACTCTCCTGCTCCCGGGACCGCGATGATCTTGAACCAGAAGAACCCCCTTGCTACCCCGATCCCCCCCCCCCTTTTTATCCTACCTACAACAAAGGAATATTTGCTCTTTCCGACCCTTGGGCTCCCGTCCAATCAGGGGCTCGGATTCCCCCGCCCTTTCGATGTCCGGATCCCAGCTCAGATAACGTCGCAGCAGTGATCTCACCGACGTCCGCTCTCTGTTCTCCCGCTACCAGTCCACTGACCCGTGCATGTGTGAGGCTCCACTCGCGGTGGTTCGATGGCCCTTGCCGCGACCATGCAACTTCAATATCAGGTCGCTGATATTATATATACACTCCTGTGTGTCTCGGTGTAGTACTGTACACTATATATACACTTCTGTGTGTGTAGTACTGTACACTATATACACTTCTGTGTGTGTAGTACTGTACACTATATACACTTCTGTGTGTGTAGTACTGTACACTATATATACACTCCTGTGTCTCTGTGTAGTACTGTACACTATATATACACTCCTGTGTGTCTTTCTGTAGTACTGGACACTATATATACACTTCTGTTTGTGTAGTACTGAACACTATATACACTTCTGTGTGTCTCTGTGTAGTACTGTACAAACACGCCCCTACCCTCTGCCCGTAAACAGACCAATCGCACACGAAGGGGTTGGAGCCGGGGGACGGGCGGGCTTTCTGCCGTGCGGGCGCCGCTGATTGGGGACGCTCGCTTGGCTCTGAGTTAAAGGTCCCGCTCATCAAACAGTCGCGCGAATACGCGCGACTGTTTGATGATCTCGCGACCAGACCCGTGTGCGGGTGCGTGACCGTGGCACCGCCACCTAGGTACGCGATCGCTAAGCACTATGGTGGGCAATCGTGCGGGCACGTAAACACCACCCGCTTCGTCTCGAGGTGCACAGCCGCGCATACACGTAGACACCCAGCGCACACTGCCCTCCACTTCACGCTCCCAAAAGACCACGCAACACAGTTGTTTTTCCCCCCACTAGCGAATTTTATTTACCGGTCAGTGGACGCTAACCTATCCCTCGGAGGTCTACGAGTCGATTTCCCCTACCGCTCGCCCCGCTCTCTATCCTGGATGTAAAACGGCTGAACTTACGCCTCTCTCCCCGATGTACTGACCGCTGTGAGGGAATGAGGCGACGAGCCTGCCGATGCTGGAGTACGTCTCACGGACGTCTCGGATGGCTGACTCTCCTACTCCCGGGACCGCGATGATCTTGAACCAGAAGAACCCCCTTGCTACCCCGATCCTCCCCCCCCTTTTTATCCTACCTACAACAAAGGAATATTTGCTCTTTCCGACCCTTGGGCTCCCGTCCAATCAGGGGCTCGGATTCTCCCGCCCTTTCGATGTCCGGATCCCAGCTCAGATGACGTCGCCGCAGTGATCTCACCGACGTCCGCTCTCTGTTCTCCCGCTACCAGTCCACTGACCCGTGCATGTGTGAGGCTCCACTCGCGGTGGTTCGATGGCCCTTGCCGCGACCCTGCAACTTTAATATCAGGTCGCTGATATTATATATACACTCCTGTGTCTCTGTGTAGTACTGTACACTATATATACACTTCTGTGTCTCTGTGTAGTACTGTACACTATATATACACTTCTGTGTCTCTGTGTAGTACTGTACACTATATATACACTCCTGTTTGTGTAGTACTGAACACTATATACACTTCTGTGTGTCTCTGTGTAGTACTGTACACTATATACACTTCTGTGTGTCTCTGTGTAGTGTGGGGGCTACCGTCCCCCGCCATCACTGAATTGTCGGGGCCGCTGCTCACCGACTCCCCCGTTCCACTCACACCGCTACCCCCCGGCTGCTCCGTCAGGTCCAGACTAACGACCCCTAACGTCTCGCCCCCCTGTACCTCTGGGATGTAGACCGCGTTTGCATAGTTTAATTAGCGGCTCGTACGCTCCGCGCTTGCGATGCGTTACACTGTGCAAAGGCGGGGTGGGGCTGTAAGCGCGCTCACCGGTAAATCTCCGTCCCGCCCGTAAACAAACAGGCGCGGCGCGTGTTTCCCTCCCACCCGCGCTCCACGTGTGCCGACAATAACAAACACCCCTACCCTCTGCCCGTAAACAGACCAATCGCACACGAAGGGGTTGGAGCCGGGGGACGGGCGGGCTTTCTGCCGTGCGGGCGCCGCTGATTGGGGACGCTCGCTTGGCTCTGAGTTAAAGGTCCCGCTCATCAAACAGTCGCGCGAATACGCGCGACTGTTTGATGATCTCGCGACCAGACCCGTGTGCGGGTGCGTGACCGTGGCACCGCCACCTAGGTACGCGATCGCTAAGCACTATGGTGGGCAATCGTGCGGGCACGTAAACACCACCCGCTTCGTCTCGAGGTGCACAGCCGCGCATACACGTAGACACCCAGCGCACACTGCCCTCCACTTCACGCTCCCAAAAGACCACGCAACACAGTTGTTTTTCCCCCCACTAGCGAATTTTATTTACCTGTGATGGTACGGTCAGTGGACGCTAACCTATCCCTCGGAGGTCTACGAGTCGATTTCCCCTACCGCTCGCCCCGCTCTCTATCCTGGATGTAAAACGGCTGAACTTACGCCTCTCTCACTCGTACTTACTTCTCCCCGATGTACTGACCGCTGTGAGGGAATGAGGCGACGAGCCTGCCGATGCTGGAGTACGTCTCACGGACGTCTCGGATGGCTGACTCTCCTGCTCCCGGGACCGCGATGATCTTGAACCAGAAGAACCCCCTTGCTACCCCGATCCCCCCCCCCTTTTTATCCTACCTACAACAAAGGAATATTTGCTCTTTCCGACCCTTGGGCTCCCGTCCAATCAGGGGCTCGGATTCTCCCGCCCTTTCGATGTCCGGATCCCAGCTCAGATGACGTCGCCGCAGTGATCTCACCGACGTCCGCTCTCTGTTCTCCCGCTACCAGTCCACTGACCCGTGCATGTGTGAGGCTCCACTCGCGGTGGTTCGATGGCCCTTGCCGCGACCATGCAACTTTAATATCAGGTCGCTGATATTATATATACACTCCTGTGTTTCTCTGTGTAGTACTGTACACTATATATACACTTCTGTGTCTCTGTGTAGTACTGTACACTATATACACACTCCTGTGTGTGTAGTACTGTACACTATATATACACTCCTGTTTGTGTAGTACTGAACACTATATACACTTCTGTGTGTCTGTGTAGTACTGTACACTATATATACACTTCTGTGTGTGTAGTACTGTACACTATATATACACTCCTGTGTGTCTTTCTGTAGTACTGTACACTATACACACTCCTGTGTGTCTCTGTGTAGTACTGTACACTATATATACACTCCTGTGTGTCTTTCTGTAGAACTGTACACTATACACACTCCTGTGTGTCTCTGTGTAGTACTGTACACTATATATACACTCCTGTTTGTGTAGTACTGTACACTATATATACACTTCTGTGTGTCTCTGTGTAGTGTGGGGGCTACCGTCCCCCGCCATCACTGAATTGTCGGGGCCGCTGCTCACCGACTCCCCCGTTCCACTCACACCGCTACCCCCCGGCTGCTCCGTCAGGTCCAGACTAACGACCCCTAACGTCTCGCCCCCCTGTACCTCTGGGATGTAGACCGCGTTTGCATAGTTTAATTAGCGGCTCGTACGCTCCGCGCTTGCGATGCGTTACACTGTGCAAAGGCGGGGTGGGGCTGTAAGCGCGCTCACCAGTAAATCTCCGTCCCGCCCGTAAACAAACAGGCGCGGCGCGTGTTTCCCTCCCACCCGCGCTCCACGTGTGCCGACAATAACAAACACGCCCCTACCCTCTGCCCGTAAACAGACCAATCGCACACGAAGGGGTTGGAGCCGGGGGACGGGCGGGCTTTCTGCCGTGCGGGCGCCGCTGATTGCGGACGCTCGCTTGGCTCTGAGTTAAAGGTCCCGCTCATCAAACAGTCGCGCGAATACGCGCGACTGTTTGATGATCTCGCGACCAGACCCGTGTGCGGGTGCGTGACCGTGGCACCGCCACCCAGGTACGCGATCGCTAAGCACTATGGTGGGCAATCGTGCGGGCACGTAAACACCACCCGCTTCGTCTCGAGGTGCACAGCCGCGCATACACGTAGACACCCAGCGCACACTGCCCTCCACTTCACGCTCCAAAAAGACCACGCAACACAGTTGTTTTTCCCCCCACTAGCGAATTTTATTTACCTGTGATGGTACGGTCAGTGGACGCTAACCTATCCCTCGGAGGTCTACGAGTCGATTTCCCCTACCGCTCGCCCCGCTCTCTATCCTGGATGTAAAACGGCTGAACTTACGCCTCTCTCCCCGATGTACTGACCGCTGTGAGGGAATGAGGCGACGAGCCTGCCGATGCTGGAGTACGTCTCACGGACGTCTCGGATGGCTGACTCTCCTGCTCCCGGGACCGCGATGATCTTGAACCAGAAGAACCCCCTTGCTACCCCGATCCCCCCCCCCCTTTTTATCCTACCTACAACAAAGGAATATTTGCTCTTTCCGACCCTTGGGCTCCCGTCCAATCAGGGGCTCGGATTCTCCCGCCCTTTCGATGTCCGGATCCCAGCTCAGATGACGTCGCCGCAGTGATCTCACCGACGTCCGCTCTCTGTTCTCCCGCTACCAGTCCACTGACCCGTGCATGTGTGAGGCTCCACTCGCGGTGGTTCGATGGCCCTTGCCGCGACCATGCAACTTTAATATCAGGTCGCTGATATTATATATACACTCCTGTGTGTCTCTGTGTAGTACTGTACACTATATATACACTTCTGTGTGTCTCTGTGTAGTGTGGGGGCTACCGTCCCCCGCCATCACTGAATTGTCGGGCCCGCTGCTCACCGACTCCCCCGTTCCACTCACACCGCTACCCCCCGGCTGCTCCGTCAGGTCCAGACTAACGACCCCTAACGTCTCGCCCCCCCTTGCTACCCCGATCCCCCCCCCCCTTTTTATCCTACCTACAACAAAGGAATATTTGCTCTTTCCGACCCTTGGGCTCCCGTCCAATCAGGGGCTCGGATTCTCCCGCCCTTTCGATGTCCGGATCCCAGCTCAGATGACGTCGCCGCAGTGATCTCACCGACGTCCGCTCTCTGTTCTCCCGCTACCAGTCCACTGACCCGTGCATGTGTGAGGCTCCACTTGCGGTGGTTCGATGGCCCTTGCCGCGACCATGCAACTTTAATATCAGGTCGCTGATATTATATATACACTCCTGTGTCTCTGTGTAGTACTGTACACTATATATACACTTCTGTGTGTCTCTGTGTAGTACTGTACACTATATACACACTCCTGTGTGTGTAGTACTGTACACTATATATACACTTCTGTGTGTCTCTGTGTAGTACTGTACACTATATATACACTTCTGTGTGTGTAGTACTGTACACTATATACACTTCTGTGTGTCTCTGTGTAGTACTGTACACTATATATACACTTCTGTGTGTCTCTGTGTAGTACTGTACACTATATACACACTCCTGTGTGTGTAGTACTGTACACTATATATACACTCCTGTGTGTGTAGTACTGTACACTATACACACTCCTGTGTGTCTCTGTGTAGTACTGTACACTATATATACAATCCTGTGTGTGTAGTACTGTACACTATATATACACTTCTGTGTGTCTCTGTGTAGTACTGTACACTATATATACACTCCTGTTTGTGTAGTACTGAACACTATATACACTTCTGTGTGTCTCTGTGTAGTACTGTACACTATATACACACTCCTGTGTGTGTAGTACTGTACACTATATATACACTTCTGTGTGTGTAGTACTGTACACTATATATACACTCCTGTTTGTGTAGTACTGAACACTATATACACTTCTGTGTGTCTCTGTGTAGTACTGTACACTATATACACACTCCTGTGTGTGTAGTACTGTACACTATATATACACTTCTGTGTGTGTAGTACTGTACACTATATATACACTCCTGTGTCTCTGTGTAGTACTGTACACTATATATACACTTCTGTGTGTGTAGTACTGTACACTATATATACACTCCTGTTTGTGTAGTACTGAACACTATATACACTTCTGTGTGTCTCTGTGTAGTACTGTACACTATATACACACTCCTGTGTGTGTAGTACTGTACACTATATATACACTTCTGTGTGTGTAGTACTGTACACTATATATACACTCCTGTGTGTGTAGTACTGTACACTATATATACACTCCTGTGTCTCTGTGTAGTACTGTACACTATATATACACTCCTGTGTGTCTTTCTGTAGTACTGTACACTATACACACTCCTGTGTGTGTAGTACTGTACACTATATATACACTTCTGTGTGTCTCTGTGTAGTACTGTACACTATATATACACTTCTGTGTGTGTAGTACTGTACACTATATACACTTCTGTGTGTCTCTGTGTAGTACTGTACACTATATATACACTTCTGTGTGTCTCTGTGTAGTACTGTACACTATATACACACTCCTGTGTGTGTAGTACTGTACACTATATATACACTCCTGTGTGTGTAGTACTGTACACTATACACACTCCTGTGTGTCTCTGTGTAGTACTGTACACTATATATACACTCCTGTGTGTGTAGTACTGTACACTATATATACACTTCTGTGTGTCTCTGTGTAGTACTGTACACTATATATACACTCCTGTTTGTGTAGTACTGAACACTATATACACTTCTGTGTGTCTCTGTGTAGTACTGTACACTATATACACACTCCTGTGTGTGTAGTACTGTACACTATATATACACTTCTGTGTGTGTAGTACTGTACACTATATATACACTCCTGTTTGTGTAGTACTGAACACTATATACACTTCTGTGTGTCTCTGTGTAGTACTGTACACTATATACACACTCCTGTGTGTGTAGTACTGTACACTATATATACACTTCTGTGTGTGTAGTACTGTACACTATATATACACTCCTGTGTGTGTAGTACTGTACACTATATATACACTTCTGTGTGTGTAGTACTGTACACTATATATACACTCCTGTGTGTCTTTCTGTAGTACTGTACACTATACACACTCCTGTGTGTCTCTGTGTAGTACTGTACACTATATATACACTTCTGTGTGTGTAGTACTGTACACTATATATACACTCCTGTGTGTCTCTGTGTAGTACTGTACACTATATACACACTCCTGTGTGTGTAGTACTGTACACTGTATATACACTTCTGTGTGTGTAGTACTGTACACTATATATACACTCCTGTGTGTGTAGTACTGTACACTATATATACACTTCTGTGTGTGTAGTACTGTACACTATATATACACTCCTGTTTGTGTAGTACTGAACACTATATACACTTCTGTGTGTCTCTGTGTAGTACTGTACACTATATACACACTCCTGTGTGTGTAGTACTGTACACTATATATACACTTCTGTGTGTGTAGTACTGTACACTATATATACACTCCTGTTTGTGTAGTACTGAACACTATATACACTTCTGTGTGTCTCTGTGTAGTACTGTACACTATATACACACTCCTGTGTGTGTAGTACTGTACACTATATATACACTTCTGTGTGTGTAGTACTGTACACTATATATACACTCCTGTGTGTGTAGTACTGTACACTATATATACACTTCTGTGTGTGTAGTACTGTACACTATATATACACTCCTGTGTGTCTTTCTGTAGTACTGTACACTATACACACTCCTGTGTGTCTCTGTGTAGTACTGTACACTATATATACACTCCTGTTTGTGTAGTACTGAACACTATATACACTTCTGTGTGTCTGTGTAGTACTGTACACTATATATACACTCCTGTGTCTCTGTGTAGTACTGTACACTATATACACACTCCTGTGTGTGTAGTACTGTACACTATATATACACTTCTGTGTGTGTAGTACTGTACACTATATATACACTCCTGTGTGTCTTTCTGTAGTACTGTACACTATACACACTCCTGTGTGTCTCTGTGTAGTACTGTACACTATATATACACTCCTGTTTGTGTAGTACTGTACACTATATATACACTTCTGTGTGTCTCTGTGTAGTACTGTACACTATATATACACTCCTGTGTGTGTAGTACTGTACACTATATATACACTTCTGTGTGTGTAGTACTGTACACTATATATACACTTCTGTGTGTGTAGTACTGTACACTATATATACACTTCTGTGTGTCTCTGTGTAGTACTGTACACTATATATACACTTCTGTGTGTCTCTGTGTAGTACTGTACACTATATACACACTCCTGTGTGTGTAGTACTGTACACTATATATACACTCCTGTGTGTGTAGTACTGTACACTATACACACTCCTGTGTGTCTCTGTGTAGTACTGTACACTATATATACACTCCTGTGTGTGTAGTACTGTACACTATATATACACTTCTGTGTGTCTCTGTGTAGTACTGTACACTATATATACACTCCTGTTTGTGTAGTACTGAACACTATATACACTTCTGTGTGTCTCTGTGTAGTACTGTACACTATATACACACTCCTGTGTGTGTAGTACTGTACACTATATATACACTTCTGTGTGTGTAGTACTGTACACTATATATACACTCCTGTTTGTGTAGTACTGAACACTATATACACTTCTGTGTGTCTCTGTGTAGTACTGTACACTATATACACACTCCTGTGTGTGTAGTACTGTACACTATATATACACTTCTGTGTGTGTAGTACTGTACACTATATATACACTCCTGTGTGTGTAGTACTGTACACTATATATACACTTCTGTGTGTGTAGTACTGTACACTATATATACACTCCTGTGTGTCTTTCTGTAGTACTGTACACTATACACACTCCTGTGTGTCTCTGTGTAGTACTGTACACTATATATACACTTCTGTGTGTGTAGTACTGTACACTATATATACACTCCTGTGTGTCTCTGTGTAGTACTGTACACTATATACACACTCCTGTGTGTGTAGTACTGTACACTGTATATACACTTCTGTGTGTGTAGTACTGTACACTATATATACACTCCTGTGTGTGTAGTACTGTACACTATATATACACTTCTGTGTGTGTAGTACTGTACACTATATATACACTCCTGTTTGTGTAGTACTGAACACTATATACACTTCTGTGTGTCTCTGTGTAGTACTGTACACTATATACACACTCCTGTGTGTGTAGTACTGTACACTATATATACACTTCTGTGTGTGTAGTACTGTACACTATATATACACTCCTGTTTGTGTAGTACTGAACACTATATACACTTCTGTGTGTCTCTGTGTAGTACTGTACACTATATACACACTCCTGTGTGTGTAGTACTGTACACTATATATACACTTCTGTGTGTGTAGTACTGTACACTATATATACACTCCTGTGTGTGTAGTACTGTACACTATATATACACTTCTGTGTGTGTAGTACTGTACACTATATATACACTCCTGTGTGTCTTTCTGTAGTACTGTACACTATACACACTCCTGTGTGTCTCTGTGTAGTACTGTACACTATATATACACTCCTGTTTGTGTAGTACTGAACACTATATACACTTCTGTGTGTCTGTGTAGTACTGTACACTATATATACACTCCTGTGTCTCTGTGTAGTACTGTACACTATATACACACTCCTGTGTGTGTAGTACTGTACACTATATATACACTTCTGTGTGTGTAGTACTGTACACTATATATACACTCCTGTGTGTCTTTCTGTAGTACTGTACACTATACACACTCCTGTGTGTCTCTGTGTAGTACTGTACACTATATATACACTCCTGTTTGTGTAGTTCTGTACACTATATATACACTTCTGTGTGTCTCTGTGTAGTACTGTACACTATATATACACTCCTGTGTGTGTAGTACTGTACACTATATATACACTTCTGTGTGTGTAGTACTGTACACTATATATACACTTCTGTGTGTGTAGTACTGTACACTATATATACACTTCTGTGTGTCTCTGTGTAGTACTGTACACTATATATACACTTCTGTGTGTCTCTGTGTAGTACTGTACACTATATACACACTCCTGTGTGTGTAGTACTGTACACTATATATACACTCCTGTGTGTGTAGTACTGTACACTATACACACTCCTGTGTGTCTCTGTGTAGTACTGTACACTATATATACACTCCTGTGTGTGTAGTACTGTACACTATATATACACTTCTGTGTGTCTCTGTGTAGTACTGTACACTATATATACACTCCTGTTTGTGTAGTACTGAACACTATATACACTTCTGTGTGTCTCTGTGTAGTACTGTACACTATATACACACTCCTGTGTGTGTAGTACTGTACACTATATATACACTTCTGTGTGTGTAGTACTGTACACTATATATACACTCCTGTTTGTGTAGTACTGAACACTATATACACTTCTGTGTGTCTCTGTGTAGTACTGTACACTATATACACACTCCTGTGTGTGTAGTACTGTACACTATATATACACTTCTGTGTGTGTAGTACTGTACACTATATATACACTCCTGTGTGTGTAGTACTGTACACTATATATACACTTCTGTGTGTGTAGTACTGTACACTATATATACACTCCTGTTTGTGTAGTACTGAACACTATATACACTTCTGTGTGTCTCTGTGTAGTACTGTACACTATATACACACTCCTGTGTGTGTAGTACTGTACACTATATATACACTTCTGTGTGTGTAGTACTGTACACTATATATACACTCCTGTTTGTGTAGTACTGAACACTATATACACTTCTGTGTGTCTCTGTGTAGTACTGTACACTATATACACACTCCTGTGTGTGTAGTACTGTACACTATATATACACTTCTGTGTGTGTAGTACTGTACACTATATATACACTCCTGTGTGTGTAGTACTGTACACTATATATACACTTCTCTGTGTGTAGTACTGTACACTATATATACACTCCTGTGTGTCTTTCTGTAGTACTGTACACTATACACACTCCTGTGTGTCTCTGTGTAGTACTGTACACTATATATACACTCCTGTTTGTGTAGTACTGAACACTATATACACTTCTGTGTGTCTCTGTGTAGTACTGTACACTATATATACACTTCTGTGTCTCTGTGTAGTACTGTACACTATATACACACTCCTGTGTGTGTAGTACTGTACACTATATATACACTTCTGTGTGTGTAGTACTGTACACTATATATACACTCCTGTGTGTCTTTCTGTAGTACTGTACACTATACACACTCCTGTGTGTCTCTGTGTAGTACTGTACACTATATATACACTCCTGTTTGTGTAGTACTGTACACTATATATACACTTCTGTGTGTCTCTGTGTAGTACTGTACACTATATTTACACTTCTGTGTGTGTAGTACTGTACACTATATATACACTTCTGTGTGTGTAGTACTGTACACTATATATACACTTCTGTGTGTGTAGTACTGTACACTATATATACACTTCTGTGTGTGTAGTACTGTACACTATATATACACTTGTGTGTGTAGTACTGTACACTATATATACACTTCTGTGTGTCTCTGTGTAGTACTGTACACTATATATACACTTCTGTGTGTCTCTGTGTAGTACTGTACACTATATATACACTCCTGTGTGTGTAGTACTGTACACTATATATACACTTCTGTGTGTGTAGTACTGTACACTATATATACACTCCTGTGTGTCTTTCTGTAGTACTGTACACTATACACACTCCTGTGTGTCTCTGTGTAGTACTGTACACTATATATACACTCCTGTTTGTGTAGTACTGAACACTATATACACTTCTGTGTGTCTCTGTGTAGTACTGTACACTATATATACACTCCTGTTTGTGTAGTACTGTACACTATATATACACTTGTGTGTGTAGTACTGTACACTATATATACACTTGTGTGTCTCTGTGTAGTACTGTACACTATATATACACTTCTGTGTGTCTCTGTGTAGTACTGTACACTATATATACACTCCTGTTTGTGTAGTACTGTACAATATATATACACTTCTGTGTGTGTAGTACTGTACACTATATATACACTCCTGTGTGTCATTCTGTAGTACTGTACACTATACACACTCCTGTGTGTCTCTGTGTAGTACTGTACACTATATATACACTCCTGTTTGTGTAGTACTGAACACTATATACACTTCTGTGTGTCTCTGTGTAGTACTGTACACTATATATACACTCCTGTTTGTGTAGTACTGTACACTATATATACACTTGTGTGTGTAGTACTGTACACTATATATATATACACTTCTGTGTGTCTCTGTGTAGTACTGTACACTATATACACACTCCTGTGTGTGTAGTACTGTACACTATATATACACTTCTGTGTGTGTAGTACTGTACACTATATATACACTTCTGTGTGTGTAGTACTGTACACTATATATACACTCCTGTGTGTCTTTCTGTAGTACTGTACACTATACACACTCCTGTGTGTCTCTGTGTAGTACTGTACACTATATATACACTCCTGTTTGTGTAGTACTGAACACTATATACACTTCTGTGTGTCTCTGTGTAGTACTGCACACTATATATACACTCCTGTTTGTGTAGTACTGTACACTATATATACACTTGTGTGTGTAGTACTGTACACTATATATACACTTCTGTGTGTCTCTGTGTAGTACTGTACACTATATACACTTGTGTGTGTAGTACTGTACACTATATATACACTTCTGTGTGTGTAGTACTGTACACTATATATACACTTCTGTGTGTGTAGTACTGTACACTATATACACTCCTGTTTGTGTAGTACTGAACACTATATACACTTCTGTGTGTCTCTGTGTAGTACTGTACACTATATATACACTCCTGTTTGTGTAGTACTGAACACTATATACACTTCTGTGTGTCTCTGTGTAGTACTGTACACTATATATACACTTCTGTGTGTCTCTGTATAGTACTGTACACTATATATACACTTCTGTGTGTCTCTGTGTAGTACTGTACACTATATACACACTCCTGTGTGTGTAGTACTGTACACTATATATACACTTCTGTGTGTCTCTGTGTAGTACTGTACACTATATATACACTCCTGTGTGTGTAGTACTGTACACTATATATACACTTCTGTGTGTCTCTGTGTAGTACTGTACACTATATATACACTTCTGTGTGTGTAGTACTGTACACTATATATACACTTCTGTGTGTCTCTGTGTAGTACTGTACACTATATATACACTTCTGTGTGTGTAGTACTGTACACTATATATACACTTCTGTGTGTGTAGTACTGTACACTATATATACACTTCTGCGTGTGTAGTACTGTACACTATATATACACTTCTGTGTGTGTAGTACTGTACACTATATATACACTCCTGTGTGTGTAGTACTGTACACTATATATACACTTCTGTGTGTGTAGTACTGTACACTATATATACACTTCTGTGTGTGTAGTACTGTACACTATATATACACTTCTGTGTGTGTAGTACTGTACACTATATATACACTTGTGTGTGTAGTACTGTACACTATATACACTTCTGTGTGTCTCTGTGTAGTACTGTACACTATATATACACTTCTGTGTGTCTCTGTGTAGTACTGTACACTATATATACACTTCTGTGTGTCTCTGTGTTGTACTGTACACTATATATACACTCCTGTGTGTGTAGTACTGTACACTATATATACACTTGTGTGTGTAGTACTGTACACTATATATACACTTCTGTGTGTCTCTGTGTAGTACTGTACACTATATATACACTTCTGTGTGTCTCTGTGTAGTACTGTACACTATATATACACTCCTGTGTGTGTAGTACTGTACACTATATATACAATTCTGTGTGTGTAGTACTGTACACTATATATACACTCCTGTGTGTCTTTCTGTAGTACTGTACACTATACACACTCCTGTGTGTCTCTGTGTAGTCATGTACACTATATATACACTCCTGTTTGTGTAGTACTGAACACTATATACACTTCTGTGTGTCTCTGTGTAGTACTGTACACTATATATACACTCCTGTTTGTGTAGTACTGTACACTATATACACTTCTGTGTGTGTAGTACTGTACACTATATATACACTTCTGTGTGTCTCTGTGTAGTACTGTACACTATATACACTTGTGTGTGTAGTACTGTACACTATATACACTTCTGTGTGTGTAGTACTGTACACTATATATACACTTCTGTGTGTGTAGTACTGTACACTATATATACACTCCTGTTTGTGTAGTACTGAACACTATATACACTTCTGTGTGTCTCTGTGTAGTACTGTACACTATATATACACTTCTGTGTGTGTAGTACTGTACACTATATATACACTCCTGTTTGTGTAGTACTGAACACTATATACACTTCTGTGTGTCTCTGTGTAGTACTGTACACTATATATACACTTCTGTGTGTCTCTGTGTTGTACTGTACACTATATATACACTCCTGTGTGTGTAGTACTGTACACTATATATACACTTGTGTGTGTAGTACTGTACACTATATATACACTCCTGTGTGTGTAGTACTGTACACTATATATACAATTCTGTGTGTCTCTGTGTAGTACTGTACACTATATATACACTCCTGTGTGTGTAGTACTGTACACTATATATACACTTGTGTGTGTAGTACTGTACACTATATATACACTCCTGTGTGTGTAGTACTGTACACTATATATACAATTCTGTGTGTCTCTGTGTAGTACTGTACACTATATATACACTCCTGTGTGTGTAGTACTGTACACTATATATACACTTGTGTGTGTAGTACTGTACACTATATATACACTCCTGTGTGTGTAGTACTGTACACTATATATACAATTCTGTGTGTCTCTGTGTAGTACTGTACACTATATATACACTCCTGTGTGTGTAGTACTGTACACTATATATACACTTGTGTGTGTAGTACTGTACACTATATATACACTCCTGTGTGTGTAGTACTGTACACTATATATACAATTCTGTGTGTCTCTGTGTAGTACTGTACACTATATATACACTCCTGTGTGTGTAGTACTGTACACTATATATACAATTCTGTGTGTGTAGTACTGTACACTATATATACACTCCTGTGTGTCTTTCTGTAGTACTGTACACTATACACACTCCTGTGTGTCTCTGTGTAGTCATGTACACTATATATACACTCCTGTTTGTGTAGTACTGAACACTATATACACTTCTGTGTGTCTCTGTGTAGTACTGTACACTATATATACACTCCTGTTTGTGTAGTACTGTACACTATATACACTTCTGTGTGTGTAGTACTGTACACTATATATACACTTCTGTGTGTCTCTGTGTAGTACTGTACACTATATACACTTGTGTGTGTAGTACTGTACACTATATACACTTCTGTGTGTGTAGTACTGTACACTATATATACACTTCTGTGTGTGTAGTACTGTACACTATATATACACTCCTGTTTGTGTAGTACTGAACACTATATACACTTCTGTGTGTCTCTGTGTAGTACTGTACACTATATATACACTTCTGTGTGTCTCTGTGTTGTACTGTACACTATATATACACTCCTGTGTGTGTAGTACTGTACACTATATATACACTTGTGTGTGTAGTACTGTACACTATAGATACACTCCTGTGTGTGTAGTACTGTACACTATATATACAATTCTGTGTGTCTCTGTGTAGTACTGTACACTATATATACACTCCTGTGTGTGTAGTACTGTACACTATATATACACTTGTGTGTGTAGTACTGTACACTATATATACACTCCTGTGTGTGTAGTACTGTACACTATATATACAATTCTGTGTGTCTCTGTGTAGTACTGTACACTATATATACACTCCTGTGTGTGTAGTACTGTACACTATATATACACTTGTGTGTGTAGTACTGTACACTATATATACACTCCTGTGTGTGTAGTACTGTACACTATATATACAATTCTGTGTGTCTCTGTGTAGTACTGTACACTATATATACACTCCTGTGTGTGTAGTACTGTACAATATATATACACTTGTGTGTGTAGTACTGTACACTATATATACACTTCTGTGTGTCTCTGTGTAGTACTGTACACTATATATACACTTCTGTGTGTCTCTGTGTAGTACTGTACACTATATATACACTCCTGTGTGTGTAGTACTGTACACTATATATACAATTCTGTGTGTGTAGTACTGTACACTATATATACACTCCTGTGTGTCTTTCTGTAGTACTGTACACTATACACACTCCTGTGTGTCTCTGTGTAGTCATGTACACTATATATACACTCCTGTTTGTGTAGTACTGAACACTATATACACTTCTGTGTGTCTCTGTGTAGTACTGTACACTATATATACACTCCTGTTTGTGTAGTACTGTACACTATATACACTTCTGTGTGTGTAGTACTGTACACTATATATACACTTCTGTGTGTCTCTGTGTAGTACTGTACACTATATACACTTGTGTGTGTAGTACTGTACACTATATACACTTCTGTGTGTGTAGTACTGTACACTATATATACACTTCTGTGTGTGTAGTACTGTACACTATATATACACTCCTGTTTGTGTAGTACTGAACACTATATACACTTCTGTGTGTCTCTGTGTAGTACTGTACACTATATATACACTTCTGTGTGTCTCTGTGTTGTACTGTACACTATATATACACTCCTGTGTGTGTAGTACTGTACACTATATATACACTTGTGTGTGTAGTACTGTACACTATATATACACTCCTGTGTGTGTAGTACTGTACACTATATATACAATTCTGTGTGTCTCTGTGTAGTACTGTACACTATATATACACTCCTGTGTGTGTAGTACTGTACACTATATATACACTTGTGTGTGTAGTACTGTACACTATATATACACTCCTGTGTGTGTAGTACTGTACACTATATATACACTTCTGTGTGTGTAGTACTGTACACTATATATACACTCCTGTTTGTGTAGTACTGAACACTATATACACTTCTGTGTGTCTCTGTGTAGTACTGTACACTATATATACACTCCTGTTTGTGTAGTACTGAACACTATATACACTTCTGTGTGTCTCTGTGTAGTACTGTACACTATATATACACTTCTGTGTGTCTCTGTATAGTACTGTACACTATATATACACTTCTGTGTGTCTCTGTGTAGTACTGTACACTATATACACACTCCTGTGTGTGTAGTACTGTACACTATATATACACTTCTGTGTGTCTCTGTGTAGTACTGTACACTATATATACACTCCTGTGTGTGTAGTACTGTACACTATATATACACTTCTGTGTGTCTCTGTGTAGTACTGTACACTATATATACACTTCTGTGTGTGTAGTACTGTACACTATATATACACTTCTGTGTGTCTCTGTGTAGTACTGTACACTATATATACACTTCTGTGTGTGTAGTACTGTACACTATATATACACTTCTGTGTGTGTAGTACTGTACACTATATATACACTTCTGCGTGTGTAGTACTGTACACTATATATACACTTCTGTGTGTGTAGTACTGTACACTATATATACACTCCTGTGTGTGTAGTACTGTACACTATATATACACTTCTGTGTGTGTAGTACTGTACACTATATATACACTTCTGTGTGTGTAGTACTGTACACTATATATACACTTCTGTGTGTGTAGTACTGTACACTATATATACACTTGTGTGTGTAGTACTGTACACTATATACACTTCTGTGTGTCTCTGTGTAGTACTGTACACTATATATACACTTCTGTGTGTCTCTGTGTAGTACTGTACACTATATATACACTTCTGTGTGTCTCTGTGTTGTACTGTACACTATATATACACTCCTGTGTGTGTAGTACTGTACACTATATATACACTTGTGTGTGTAGTACTGTACACTATATATACACTTCTGTGTGTCTCTGTGTAGTACTGTACACTATATATACACTTCTGTGTGTCTCTGTGTAGTACTGTACACTATATATACACTCCTGTGTGTGTAGTACTGTACACTATATATACAATTCTGTGTGTGTAGTACTGTACACTATATATACACTCCTGTGTGTCTTTCTGTAGTACTGTACACTATACACACTCCTGTGTGTCTCTGTGTAGTCATGTACACTATATATACACTCCTGTTTGTGTAGTACTGAACACTATATACACTTCTGTGTGTCTCTGTGTAGTACTGTACACTATATATACACTTCTGTGTGTCTCTGTGTAGTACTGTACACTATATACACTTGTGTGTGTAGTACTGTACACTATATACACTTCTGTGTGTGTAGTACTGTACACTATATATACACTTCTGTGTGTGTAGTACTGTACACTATATATACACTCCTGTTTGTGTAGTACTGAACACTATATACACTTCTGTGTGTCTCTGTGTAGTACTGTACACTATATATACACTTCTGTGTGTGTAGTACTGTACACTATATATACACTCCTGTTTGTGTAGTACTGAACACTATATACACTTCTGTGTGTCTCTGTGTAGTACTGTACACTATATATACACTTCTGTGTGTCTCTGTGTTGTACTGTACACTATATATACACTCCTGTGTGTGTAGTACTGTACACTATATATACACTTGTGTGTGTAGTACTGTACACTATATATACACTCCTGTGTGTGTAGTACTGTACACTATATATACAATTCTGTGTGTCTCTGTGTAGTACTGTACACTATATATACACTCCTGTGTGTGTAGTACTGTACACTATATATACACTTGTGTGTGTAGTACTGTACACTATATATACACTCCTGTGTGTGTAGTACTGTACACTATATATACAATTCTGTGTGTCTCTGTGTAGTACTGTACACTATATATACACTCCTGTGTGTGTAGTACTGTACACTATATATACACTTGTGTGTGTAGTACTGTACACTATATATACACTCCTGTGTGTGTAGTACTGTACACTATATATACAATTCTGTGTGTCTCTGTGTAGTACTGTACACTATATATACACTCCTGTGTGTGTAGTACTGTACACTATATATACACTTGTGTGTGTAGTACTGTACACTATATATACACTCCTGTGTGTGTAGTACTGTACACTATATATACAATTCTGTGTGTCTCTGTGTAGTACTGTACACTATATATACACTCCTGTGTGTGTAGTACTGTACACTATATATACAATTCTGTGTGTGTAGTACTGTACACTATATATACACTCCTGTGTGTCTTTCTGTAGTACTGTACACTATACACACTCCTGTGTGTCTCTGTGTAGTCATGTACACTATATATACACTCCTGTTTGTGTAGTACTGAACACTATATACACTTCTGTGTGTCTCTGTGTAGTACTGTACACTATATATACACTCCTGTTTGTGTAGTACTGTACACTATATACACTTCTGTGTGTGTAGTACTGTACACTATATATACACTTCTGTGTGTCTCTGTGTAGTACTGTACACTATATACACTTGTGTGTGTAGTACTGTACACTATATACACTTCTGTGTGTGTAGTACTGTACACTATATATACACTTCTGTGTGTGTAGTACTGTACACTATATATACACTCCTGTTTGTGTAGTACTGAACACTATATACACTTCTGTGTGTCTCTGTGTAGTACTGTACACTATATATACACTTCTGTGTGTCTCTGTGTTGTACTGTACACTATATATACACTCCTGTGTGTGTAGTACTGTACACTATATATACACTTGTGTGTGTAGTACTGTACACTATAGATACACTCCTGTGTGTGTAGTACTGTACACTATATATACAATTCTGTGTGTCTCTGTGTAGTACTGTACACTATATATACACTCCTGTGTGTGTAGTACTGTACACTATATATACACTTGTGTGTGTAGTACTGTACACTATATATACACTCCTGTGTGTGTAGTACTGTACACTATATATACAATTCTGTGTGTCTCTGTGTAGTACTGTACACTATATATACACTCCTGTGTGTGTAGTACTGTACACTATATATACACTTGTGTGTGTAGTACTGTACACTATATATACACTCCTGTGTGTGTAGTACTGTACACTATATATACAATTCTGTGTGTCTCTGTGTAGTACTGTACACTATATATACACTCCTGTGTGTGTAGTACTGTACACTATATATACACTTGTGTGTGTAGTACTGTACACTATATATACACTTCTGTGTGTCTCTGTGTAGTACTGTACACTATATATACACTTCTGTGTGTCTCTGTGTAGTACTGTACACTATATATACACTCCTGTGTGTGTAGTACTGTACACTATATATACAATTCTGTGTGTGTAGTACTGTACACTATATATACACTCCTGTGTGTCTTTCTGTAGTACTGTACACTATACACACTCCTGTGTGTCTCTGTGTAGTCATGTACACTATATATACACTCCTGTTTGTGTAGTACTGAACACTATATACACTTCTGTGTGTCTCTGTGTAGTACTGTACACTATATATACACTCCTGTTTGTGTAGTACTGTACACTATATACACTTCTGTGTGTGTAGTACTGTACACTATATATACACTTCTGTGTGTCTCTGTGTAGTACTGTACACTATATACACTTGTGTGTGTAGTACTGTACACTATATACACTTCTGTGTGTGTAGTACTGTACACTATATATACACTTCTGTGTGTGTAGTACTGTACACTATATATACACTCCTGTTTGTGTAGTACTGAACACTATATACACTTCTGTGTGTCTCTGTGTAGTACTGTACACTATATATACACTTCTGTGTGTCTCTGTGTTGTACTGTACACTATATATACACTCCTGTGTGTGTAGTACTGTACACTATATATACACTTGTGTGTGTAGTACTGTACACTATATATACACTCCTGTGTGTGTAGTACTGTACACTATATATACAATTCTGTGTGTCTCTGTGTAGTACTGTACACTATATATACACTCCTGTGTGTGTAGTACTGTACACTATATATACACTTGTGTGTGTAGTACTGTACACTATATATACACTCCTGTGTGTGTAGTACTGTACACTATATATACACTTCTGTGTGTGTAGTACTGTACACTATATATACACTCCTGTTTGTGTAGTACTGAACACTATATACACTTCTGTGTGTCTCTGTGTAGTACTGTACACTATATATACACTTCTGTGTGTCTCTGTGTTGTACTGTACACTATATATACACTCCTGTGTGTGTAGTACTGTACACTATATATACACTTGTGTGTGTAGTACTGTACACTATATATACACTCCTGTGTGTGTAGTACTGTACACTATATATACAATTCTGTGTGTGTAGTACTGTACACTATATATACACTCCTGTTTGTGTAGTACTGAACACTATATACACTTCTGTGTGTCTCTGTGTAGTACTGTACACTATATATACACTTCCGTGTGTCTCTGTGTTGTACTGTACACTATATATACACTCCTGTGTGTGTAGTACTGTACACTATATATACACTTGTGTGTGTAGTACTGTACACTATATATACACTCCTGTGTGTGTAGTACTGCACACTATATATACAATTCTGTGTGTCTCTGTGTAGTACTGTACACTATATATACACTCCTGTGTGTGTAGTACTGTACACTATATATACACTTGTGTGTGTAGTACTGTACACTATATATACACTCCTGTGTGTGTAGTACTGTACACTATATATACACTTCTGTGTGTGTAGTACTGTACACTATATATACACTCCTGTTTGTGTAGTACTGAACACTATATACACTTCTGTGTGTCTCTGTGTAGTACTGTACACTATATATACACTTCTGTGTGTCTCTGTGTTGTACTGTACACTATATTTACACTTCTGTGTGTGTAGTACTGTACACTATATATACACTTCTGTGTGTGTAGTACTGTACACTATATATACACTTCTGTGTGTGTAGTACTGTACACTATATATACACTTCTGTGTGTGTAGTACTGTACACTATATATACACTTCTGTGTGTCTCTGTGTTGTACTGTACACTATATTTACACTTCTGTGTGTGTAGTACTGTACACTATATATACACTTCTGTGTGTGTAGTACTGTACACTATATATACACTTCTGTGTGTGTAGTACTGTACACTATATATACACTTCTGTGTGTGTAGTACTGTACACTATATATACACTTGTGTGTGTAGTACTGTACACTATATATACACTTCTGTGTGTCTCTGTGTAGTACTGTACACTATATATACAATTCTGTGTGTCTCTGTGTAGTACTGTACACTATATATACACTTCTGTGTGTCTCTGTGTTGTACTGTACACTATATATACACTCCTGTGTGTGTAGTACTGTACACTATATATACACTTGTGTGTGTAGTACTGTACACTATATATACACTTCTGTGTGTCTCTGTGTAGTACTGTACACTATATATACACTTCTGTGTGTCTCTGTGTAGTACTGTACACTATATATACACTCCTGTGTGTGTAGTACTGTACACTATATATACACTTCTGTGTGTGTAGTACTGTACACTATATATACACTCCTGTGTGTCTTTCTGTAGTACTGTACACTATACACACTCCTGTGTGTCTCTGTGTAGTACTGTACACTATATATACACTCCTGTTTGTGTAGTACTGAACACTATATACACTTCTGTGTGTCTCTGTGTAGTACTGTACACTATATATACACTCCTGTTTGTGTAGTACTGTACACTATATATACACTTGTGTGTGTAGTACTGTACACTATATATACACTTGTGTGTCTCTGTGTAGTACTGTACACTATATATACACTTCTGTGTGTCTCTGTGTAGTACTGTACACTATATATACACTCCTGTTTGTGTAGTACTGTACAATATATATACACTTCTGTGTGTGTAGTACTGTACACTATATATACACTCCTGTGTGTCATTCTGTAGTACTGTACACTATACACACTCCTGTGTGTCTCTGTGTAGTACTGTACACTATATATACACTCCTGTTTGTGTAGTACTGAACACTATATACACTTCTGTGTGTCTCTGTGTAGTACTGTACACTATATATACACTCCTGTTTGTGTAGTACTGTACACTATATATACACTTGTGTGTGTAGTACTGTACACTATATATATATACACTTCTGTGTGTCTCTGTGTAGTACTGTACACTATATACACACTCCTGTGTGTGTAGTACTGTACACTATATATACACTTCTGTGTGTGTAGTACTGTACACTATATATACACTTCTGTGTGTGTAGTACTGTACACTATATATACACTCCTGTGTGTCTTTCTGTAGTACTGTACACTATACACACTCCTGTGTGTCTCTGTGTAGTACTGTACACTATATATACACTCCTGTTTGTGTAGTACTGAACACTATATACACTTCTGTGTGTCTCTGTGTAGTACTGCACACTATATATACACTCCTGTTTGTGTAGTACTGTACACTATATATATACACTTGTGTGTGTAGTACTGTACACTATATATACACTTCTGTGTGTCTCTGTGTAGTACTGTACACTATATACACTTGTGTGTGTAGTACTGTACACTATATATACACTTCTGTGTGTGTAGTACTGTACACTATATATACACTTCTGTGTGTGTAGTACTGTACACTATATACACTCCTGTTTGTGTAGTACTGAACACTATATACACTTCTGTGTGTCTCTGTGTAGTACTGTACACTATATATACACTCCTGTTTGTGTAGTACTGAACACTATATACACTTCTGTGTGTCTCTGTGTAGTACTGTACACTATATATACACTTCTGTGTGTCTCTGTATAGTACTGTACACTATATATACACTTCTGTGTGTCTCTGTGTAGTACTGTACACTATATACACACTCCTGTGTGTGTAGTACTGTACACTATATATACACTTCTGTGTGTCTCTGTGTAGTACTGTACACTATATATACACTCCTGTGTGTGTAGTACTGTACACTATATATACACTTCTGTGTGTCTCTGTGTAGTACTGTACACTATATATACACTTCTGTGTGTGTAGTACTGTACACTATATATACACTTCTGTGTGTCTCTGTGTAGTACTGTACACTATATATACACTTCTGTGTGTGTAGTACTGTACACTATATATACACTTCTGTGTGTGTAGTACTGTACACTATATATACACTTCTGCGTGTGTAGTACTGTACACTATATATACACTTCTGTGTGTGTAGTACTGTACACTATATATACACTCCTGTGTGTGTAGTACTGTACACTATATATACACTTCTGTGTGTGTAGTACTGTACACTATATATACACTTCTGTGTGTGTAGTACTGTACACTATATATACACTTCTGTGTGTGTAGTACTGTACACTATATATACACTTGTGTGTGTAGTACTGTACACTATATACACTTCTGTGTGTCTCTGTGTAGTACTGTACACTATATATACACTTCTGTGTGTCTCTGTGTAGTACTGTACACTATATATACACTTCTGTGTGTCTCTGTGTTGTACTGTACACTATATATACACTCCTGTGTGTGTAGTACTGTACACTATATATATATACACTTGTGTGTGTAGTACTGTACACTATATATACACTTCTGTGTGTCTCTGTGTAGTACTGTACACTATATATACACTTCTGTGTGTCTCTGTGTAGTACTGTACACTATATATACACTCCTGTGTGTGTAGTACTGTACACTATATATACAATTCTGTGTGTGTAGTACTGTACACTATATATACACTCCTGTGTGTCTTTCTGTAGTACTGTACACTATACACACTCCTGTGTGTCTCTGTGTAGTCATGTACACTATATATACACTCCTGTTTGTGTAGTAGTGAACACTATATACACTTCTGTGTGTCTCTGTGTAGTACTGTACACTATATATACACTCCTGTTTGTGTAGTACTGTACACTATATACACTTCTGTGTGTGTAGTACTGTACACTATATATACACTTCTGTGTGTCTCTGTGTAGTACTGTACACTATATACACTTGTGTGTGTAGTACTGTACACTATATACACTTCTGTGTGTGTAGTACTGTACACTATATATACACTTCTGTGTGTGTAGTACTGTACACTATATATACACTCCTGTTTGTGTAGTACTGAACACTATATACACTTCTGTGTGTCTCTGTGTAGTACTGTACACTATATATACACTTCTGTGTGTGTAGTACTGTACACTATATATACACTCCTGTTTGTGTAGTACTGAACACTATATACACTTCTGTGTAGTACTGTACACTATATATACACTTCTGTGTGTCTCTGTGTTGTACTGTACACTATATATACACTCCTGTGTGTGTAGTACTGTACACTATATATACACTTGTGTGTGTAGTACTGTACACTATATATACACTCCTGTGTGTGTAGTACTGTACACTATATATACAATTCTGTGTGTCTCTGTGTAGTACTGTACACTATATATACACTCCTGTGTGTGTAGTACTGTACACTATATATACACTTGTGTGTGTAGTACTGTACACTATATATACACTCCTGTGTGTGTAGTACTGTACACTATATATACAATTCTGTGTGTCTCTGTGTAGTACTGTACACTATATATACACTCCTGTGTGTGTAGTACTGTACACTATATATACACTTGTGTGTGTAGTACTGTACACTATATATACACTCCTGTGTGTGTAGTACTGTACACTATATATACAATTCTGTGTGTCTCTGTGTAGTACTGTACACTATATATACACTCCTGTGTGTGTAGTACTGTACACTATATATACACTTGTGTGTGTAGTACTGTACACTATATATACACTCCTGTGTGTGTAGTACTGTACACTATATATACAATTCTGTGTGTCTCTGTGTAGTACTGTACACTATATATACACTCCTGTGTGTGTAGTACTGTACACTATATATACAATTCTGTGTGTGTAGTACTGTACACTATATATACACTCCTGTGTGTCTTTCTGTAGTACTGTACACTATACACACTCCTGTGTGTCTCTGTGTAGTCATGTACACTATATATACACTCCTGTTTGTGTAGTACTGAACACTATATACACTTCTGTGTGTCTCTGTGTAGTACTGTACACTATATATACACTCCTGTTTGTGTAGTACTGTACACTATATACACTTCTGTGTGTGTAGTACTGTACACTATATATACACTTCTGTGTGTCTCTGTGTAGTACTGTACACTATATACACTTGTGTGTGTAGTACTGTACACTATATACACTTCTGTGTGTGTAGTACTGTACACTATATATACACTTCTGTGTGTGTAGTACTGTACACTATATATACACTCCTGTTTGTGTAGTACTGAACACTATATACACTTCTGTGTGTCTCTGTGTAGTACTGTACACTATATATACACTTCTGTGTGTCTCTGTGTTGTACTGTACACTATATATACACTCCTGTGTGTGTAGTACTGTACACTATATATACACTTGTGTGTGTAGTACTGTACACTATATATACACTCCTGTGTGTGTAGTACTGTACACTATATATACAATTCTGTGTGTCTCTGTGTAGTACTGTACACTATATATACACTCCTGTGTGTGTAGTACTGTACACTATATATACACTTGTGTGTGTAGTACTGTACACTATATATACACTCCTGTGTGTGTAGTACTGTACACTATATATACAATTCTGTGTGTCTCTGTGTAGTACTGTACACTATATATACACTCCTGTGTGTGTAGTACTGTACACTATATATACACTTGTGTGTGTAGTACTGTACACTATATATACACTCCTGTGTGTGTAGTACTGTACACTATATATACAATTCTGTGTGTCTCTGTGTAGTACTGTACACTATATACACTCCTGTGTGTGTAGTACTGTACACTATATATACACTTGTGTGTGTAGTACTGTACACTATATATACACTTCTGTGTGTCTCTGTGTAGTACTGAACACTATATATACACTTCTGTGTGTCTCTGTGTAGTACTGTACACTATATATACACTCCTGTGTGTGTAGTACTGTACACTATATATACAATTCTGTGTGTGTAGTACTGTACACTATATATACACTCCTGTGTGTCTTTCTGTAGTACTGTACACTATACACACTCCTGTGTGTCTCTGTGTAGTCATGTACACTATATATACACTCCTGTTTGTGTAGTACTGAACACTATATACACTTCTGTGTGTCTCTGTGTAGTACTGTACACTATATATACACTCCTGTTTGTGTAGTACTGTACACTATATACACTTCTGTGTGTGTAGTACTGTACACTATATATACACTTCTGTGTGTCTCTGTGTAGTACTGTACACTATATACACTTGTGTGTGTAGTACTGTACACTATATACACTTCTGTGTGTGTAGTACTGTACACTATATATACACTTCTGTGTGTGTAGTACTGTACACTATATATACACTCCTGTTTGTGTAGTACTGAACACTATATACACTTCTGTGTGTCTCTGTGTAGTACTGTACACTATATATATACACTTCTGTGTGTCTCTGTGTTGTACTGTACACTATATATACACTCCTGTGTGTGTAGTACTGTACACTAAATATACACTTGTGTGTGTAGTACTGTACACTATATATACACTCCTGTGTGTGTAGTACTGTACACTATATATACAATTCTGTGTGTCTCTGTGTAGTACTGTACACTATATATACACTCCTGTGTGTGTAGTACTGTACACTATATATACACTTGTGTGTGTAGTACTGTACACTATATATACACTCCTGTGTGTGTAGTACTGTACACTATATATACACTTCTGTGTGTGTAGTACTGTACACTATATATACACTCCTGTGTGTGTAGTACTGTACACTATATATACACTTCTGTGTGTGTAGTACTGTACACTATATATACAATTCTGTGTGTCTCTGTGTAGTACTGTACACTATATATACACTCCTGTGTGTGTAGTACTGTACACTATATATACACTTGTGTGTGTAGTACTGTACACTATATATACACTCCTGTGTGTGTAGTACTGTACACTATATATACAATTCTGTGTGTCTCTGTGTAGTACTGTACACTATATATACACTCCTGTGTGTGTAGTACTGTACACTATATATACACTTGTGTGTGTAGTACTGTACACTATATATACACTCCTGTGTGTGTAGTACTGTACACTATATATACAATTCTGTGTGTCTCTGTGTAGTACTGTACACTATATACACTCCTGTGTGTGTAGTACTGTACACTATATATACACTTGTGTGTGTAGTACTGTACACTATATATACACTTCTGTGTGTCTCTGTGTAGTACTGTACACTATATATACACTTCTGTGTGTCTCTGTGTAGTACTGTACACTATATATACACTCCTGTGTGTGTAGTACTGTACACTATATATACAATTCTGTGTGTGTAGTACTGTACACTATATATACACTCCTGTGTGTCTTTCTGTAGTACTGTACACTATACACACTCCTGTGTGTCTCTGTGTAGTCATGTACACTATATATACACTCCTGTTTGTGTAGTACTGAACACTATATACACTTCTGTGTGTCTCTGTGTAGTACTGTACACTATATATACACTCCTGTTTGTGTAGTACTGTACACTATATACACTTCTGTGTGTGTAGTACTGTACACTATATATACACTTCTGTGTGTCTCTGTGTAGTACTGTACACTATATACACTTGTGTGTGTAGTACTGTACACTATATACACTTCTGTGTGTGTAGTACTGTACACTATATATACACTTCTGTGTGTGTAGTACTGTACACTATATATACACTCCTGTTTGTGTAGTACTGAACACTATATACACTTCTGTGTGTCTCTGTGTAGTACTGTACACTATATATATACACTTCTGTGTGTCTCTGTGTTGTACTGTACACTATATATACACTCCTGTGTGTGTAGTACTGTACACTAAATATACACTTGTGTGTGTAGTACTGTACACTATATATACACTCCTGTGTGTGTAGTACTGTACACTATATATACAATTCTGTGTGTCTCTGTGTAGTACTGTACACTATATATACACTCCTGTGTGTGTAGTACTGTACACTATATATACACTTGTGTGTGTAGTACTGTACACTATATATACACTCCTGTGTGTGTAGTACTGTACACTATATATACACTTCTGTGTGTGTAGTACTGTACACTATATATACACTCCTGTTTGTGTAGTACTGAACACTATATACACTTCTGTGTGTCTCTGTGTAGTACTGTACACTATATATACACTTCTGTGTGTCTCTGTGTTGTACTGTACACTATATATACACTCCTGTGTGTGTAGTACTGTACACTATATATACACTTGTGTGTGTAGTACTGTACACTATATATACACTCCTGTGTGTGTAGTACTGTACACTATATATACAATTCTGTGTGTGTAGTACTGTACACTATATATACACTCCTGTTTGTGTAGTACTGAACACTATATACACTTCTGTGTGTCTCTGTGTAGTACTGTACACTATATATACACTTCTGTGTGTCTCTGTGTTGTACTGTACACTATATATACACTCCTGTGTGTGTAGTACTGTACACTATATATACACTTGTGTGTGTAGTACTGTACACTATATATACACTCCTGTGTGTGTAGTACTGTACACTATATATACAATTCTGTGTGTCTCTGTGTAGTACTGTACACTATATATACACTCCTGTGTGTGTAGTACTGTACACTATATATACACTTGTGTGTGTAGTACTGTACACTATATATACACTCCTGTGTGTGTAGTACTGTACACTATATATACACTTCTGTGTGTGTAGTACTGTACACTATATATACACTCCTGTTTGTGTAGTACTGAACACTATATACACTTCTGTGTGTCTCTGTGTAGTACTGTACACTATATATACACTTCTGTGTGTCTCTGTGTTGTACTGTACACTATATATACACTCCTGTGTGTGTAGTACTGTACACTATATATACACTTGTGTGTGTAGTACTGTACACTATATATACACTCCTGTGTGTGTAGTACTGTACACTATATATACAATTCTGTGTGTCTCTGTGTAGTACTGTACACTATATATACACTCCTGTGTGTGTAGTACTGTACACTATATATACACTTGTGTGTGTAGTACTGTACACTATATATACACTCCTGTGTGTGTAGTACTGTACACTATATATACAATTCTGTGTGTCTCTGTGTAGTACTGTACACTATATATACACTCCTGTGTGTGTAGTACTGTACACTATATATACACTTGTGTGTGTAGTACTGTACACTATATATACACTCCTGTGTATGTAGTACTGTACACTATATATACAATTCTGTGTGTCTCTGTGTAGTACTGTACACTATATATACACTCCTGTGTGTGTAGTACTGTACACTATATATACACTTGTGTGTGTAGTACTGTACACTATATATACACTTCTGTGTGTCTCTGTGTAGTACTGTACACTATATATACACTTCTGTGTGTCTCTGTGTAGTACTGTACACTATATATACACTCCTGTGTGTGTAGTACTGTACACTATATATACAATTCTGTGTGTGTAGTACTGTACACTATATATACACTCCTGTGTGTCTTTCTGTAGTACTGTACACTATACACACTCCTGTGTGTCTCTGTGTAGTCATGTACACTATATATACACTCCTGTTTGTGTAGTACTGAACACTATATACACTTCTGTGTGTCTCTGTGTAGTACTGTACACTATATATACACTCCTGTTTGTGTAGTACTGTACACTATATACACTTCTGTGTGTGTAGTACTGTACACTATATATACACTTCTGTGTGTCTCTGTGTAGTACTGTACACTATATACACTTGTGTGTGTAGTACTGTACACTATATACACTTCTGTGTGTGTAGTACTGTACACTATATATACACTTCTGTGTGTGTAGTACTGTACACTATATATACACTCCTGTTTGTGTAGTACTGAACACTATATACACTTCTGTGTGTCTCTGTGTAGTACTGTACACTATATATACACTTCTGTGTGTCTCTGTGTTGTACTGTACACTATATATACACTCCTGTGTGTGTAGTACTGTACACTATATATACACTTGTGTGTGTAGTACTGTACACTATATATACACTCCTGTGTGTGTAGTACTGTACACTATATATACAATTCTGTGTGTCTCTGTGTAGTACTGTACACTATATATACACTCCTGTGTGTGTAGTACTGTACACTATATATACACTTGTGTGTGTAGTACTGTACACTATATATACACTCCTGTGTGTGTAGTACTGTACACTATATATATACAATTCTGTGTGTCTCTGTGTAGTACTGTACACTATATATACACTCCTGTGTGTGTAGTACTGTACACTATATATACACTTGTGTGTGTAGTACTGTACACTATATATACACTCCTGTGTGTGTAGTACTGTACACTATATATACAATTCTGTGTGTCTCTGTGTAGTACTGTACACTATATATACACTCCTGTGTGTGTAGTACTGTACACTATATATACACTTGTGTGTGTAGTACTGTACACTATATATACACTCCTGTGTGTGTAGTACTGTACACTATATATACAATTCTGTGTGTCTCTGTGTAGTACTGTACACTATATATACACTCCTGTGTGTGTAGTACTGTACACTATATATACACTCCTGTGTGTGTAGTACTGTACACTATATATACACTTGTGTGTGTAGTACTGTACACTATATATACACTTCTGTGTGTCTCTGTGTAGTACTGTACACTATATATACACTTCTGTGTGTCTCTGTGTAGTACTGTACACTATATATACACTCCTGTGTGTGTAGTACTGTACACTATATATACACTTCTGTGTGTGTAGTACTGTACACTATATATACACTCCTGTGTGTCTTTCTGTAGTACTGTACACTATACACACTCCTGTGTGTCTCTGTGTAGTACTGTACACTATATATACACTCCTGTTTGTGTAGTACTGAACACTATATACACTTCTGTGTGTCTCTGTGTAGTACTGTACACTATATATACACTCCTGTTTGTGTAGTACTGTACACTATATATACACTTGTGTGTGTAGTACTGTACACTATATATACACTTGTGTGTCTCTGTGTAGTACTGTACACTATATATACACTTCTGTGTGTCTCTGTGTAGTACTGTACACTATATATACACTTCTGTGTGTCTCTGTGTTGTACTGTACACTATATATACACTCCTGTGTGTGTAGTACTGTACACTATATATACACTTGTGTGTGTAGTACTGTACACTATATATACACTCCTGTGTGTGTAGTACTGTACACTATATATACAATTCTGTGTGTCTCTGTGTAGTACTGTACACTATATATACACTCCTGTGTGTGTAGTACTGTACACTATATATACACTTGTGTGTGTAGTACTGTACACTATATATACACTCCTGTGTGTGTAGTACTGTACACTATATATACAATTCTGTGTGTCTCTGTGTAGTACTGTACACTATATATACACTCCTGTGTGTGTAGTACTGTACACTATATATACACTTGTGTGTGTAGTACTGTACACTATATATACACTCCTGTGTGTGTAGTACTGTACACTATATATACAATTCTGTGTGTCTCTGTGTAGTACTGTACACTATATATACACTCCTGTGTGTGTAGTACTGTACACTATATATACACTTGTGTGTGTAGTACTGTACACTATATATACACTCCTGTGTGTGTAGTACTGTACACTATATATACAATTCTGTGTGTCTCTGTGTAGTACTGTACACTATATATACACTTGTGTGTGTAGTACTGTACACTATATATACACTTCTGTGTGTCTCTGTGTAGTACTGTACACTATATATACACTTCTGTGTGTCTCTGTGTAGTACTGTACACTATATATACACTCCTGTGTGTGTAGTACTGTACACTATATATACACTTCTGTGTGTGTAGTACTGTACACTATATATACACTCCTGTGTGTCTTTCTGTAGTACTGTACACTATACACACTCCTGTGTGTCTCTGTGTAGTACTGTACACTATATATACACTCCTGTTTGTGTAGTACTGAACACTATATACACTTCTGTGTGTCTCTGTGTAGTACTGTACACTATATATACACTCCTGTTTGTGTAGTACTGTACACTATATATACACTTGTGTGTGTAGTACTGTACACTATATATACACTTGTGTGTCTCTGTGTAGTACTGTACACTATATATACACTTCTGTGTGTCTCTGTGTAGTACTGTACACTATATATACACTCCTGTTTGTGTAGTACTGTACAATATATATACACTTCTGTGTGTGTAGTACTGTACACTATATATACACTCCTGTGTGTCATTCTGTAGTACTGTACACTATACACACTCCTGTGTGTCTCTGTGTAGTACTGTACACTATATATACACTCCTGTTTGTGTAGTACTGAACACTATATACACTTCTGTGTGTCTCTGTGTAGTACTGTACACTATATATACACTCCTGTTTGTGTAGTACTGTACACTATATATACACTTGTGTGTGTAGTACTGTACACTATATATATACACTTCTGTGTGTCTCTGTGTAGTACTGTACACTATATACACACTCCTGTGTGTGTAGTACTGTACACTATATATACACTTCTGTGTGTGTAGTACTGTACACTATATATACACTTCTGTGTGTCTCTGTGTAGTACTGTACACTATATACACTTGTGTGTGTAGTACTGTACACTATATACACTTCTGTGTGTGTAGTACTGTACACTATATATACACTTCTGTGTGTGTAGTACTGTACACTATATATACACTCCTGTTTGTGTAGTACTGAACACTATATACACTTCTGTGTGTCTCTGTGTAGTACTGTACACTATATATACACTTCTGTGTGTCTCTGTGTTGTACTGTACACTATATATACACTCCTGTGTGTGTAGTACTGTACACTATATATACACTTGTGTGTGTAGTACTGTACACTATATATACACTCCTGTGTGTGTAGTACTGTACACTATATATACAATTCTGTGTGTCTCTGTGTAGTACTGTACACTATATATACACTCCTGTGTGTGTAGTACTGTACACTATATATACACTTGTGTGTGTAGTACTGTACACTATATATACACTCCTGTGTGTGTAGTACTGTACACTATATATATACAATTCTGTGTGTCTCTGTGTAGTACTGTACACTATATATACACTCCTGTGTGTGTAGTACTGTACACTATATATACACTTGTGTGTGTAGTACTGTACACTATATATACACTCCTGTGTGTGTAGTACTGTACACTATATATACAATTCTGTGTGTCTCTGTGTAGTACTGTACACTATATATACACTCCTGTGTGTGTAGTACTGTACACTATATATACACTTGTGTGTGTAGTACTGTACACTATATATACACTCCTGTGTGTGTAGTACTGTACACTATATATACAATTCTGTGTGTCTCTGTGTAGTACTGTACACTATATATACACTCCTGTGTGTGTAGTACTGTACACTATATATACACTCCTGTGTGTGTAGTACTGTACACTATATATACACTTGTGTGTGTAGTACTGTACACTATATATACACTTCTGTGTGTCTCTGTGTAGTACTGTACACTATATATACACTTCTGTGTGTCTCTGTGTAGTACTGTACACTATATATACACTCCTGTGTGTGTAGTACTGTACACTATATATACACTTCTGTGTGTGTAGTACTGTACACTATATATACACTCCTGTGTGTCTTTCTGTAGTACTGTACACTATACACACTCCTGTGTGTCTCTGTGTAGTACTGTACACTATATATACACTCCTGTTTGTGTAGTACTGAACACTATATACACTTCTGTGTGTCTCTGTGTAGTACTGTACACTATATATACACTCCTGTTTGTGTAGTACTGTACACTATATATACACTTGTGTGTGTAGTACTGTACACTATATATACACTTGTGTGTCTCTGTGTAGTACTGTACACTATATATACACTTCTGTGTGTCTCTGTGTAGTACTGTACACTATATATACACTTCTGTGTGTCTCTGTGTTGTACTGTACACTATATATACACTCCTGTGTGTGTAGTACTGTACACTATATATACACTTGTGTGTGTAGTACTGTACACTATATATACACTCCTGTGTGTGTAGTACTGTACACTATATATACAATTCTGTGTGTCTCTGTGTAGTACTGTACACTATATATACACTCCTGTGTGTGTAGTACTGTACACTATATATACACTTGTGTGTGTAGTACTGTACACTATATATACACTCCTGTGTGTGTAGTACTGTACACTATATATACAATTCTGTGTGTCTCTGTGTAGTACTGTACACTATATATACACTCCTGTGTGTGTAGTACTGTACACTATATATACACTTGTGTGTGTAGTACTGTACACTATATATACACTCCTGTGTGTGTAGTACTGTACACTATATATACAATTCTGTGTGTCTCTGTGTAGTACTGTACACTATATATACACTCCTGTGTGTGTAGTACTGTACACTATATATACACTTGTGTGTGTAGTACTGTACACTATATATACACTCCTGTGTGTGTAGTACTGTACACTATATATACAATTCTGTGTGTCTCTGTGTAGTACTGTACACTATATATACACTTGTGTGTGTAGTACTGTACACTATATATACACTTCTGTGTGTCTCTGTGTAGTACTGTACACTATATATACACTTCTGTGTGTCTCTGTGTAGTACTGTACACTATATATACACTCCTGTGTGTGTAGTACTGTACACTATATATACACTTCTGTGTGTGTAGTACTGTACACTATATATACACTCCTGTGTGTCTTTCTGTAGTACTGTACACTATACACACTCCTGTGTGTCTCTGTGTAGTACTGTACACTATATATACACTCCTGTTTGTGTAGTACTGAACACTATATACACTTCTGTGTGTCTCTGTGTAGTACTGTACACTATATATACACTCCTGTTTGTGTAGTACTGTACACTATATATACACTTGTGTGTGTAGTACTGTACACTATATATACACTTGTGTGTCTCTGTGTAGTACTGTACACTATATATACACTTCTGTGTGTCTCTGTGTAGTACTGTACACTATATATACACTCCTGTTTGTGTAGTACTGTACAATATATATACACTTCTGTGTGTGTAGTACTGTACACTATATATACACTCCTGTGTGTCATTCTGTAGTACTGTACACTATACACACTCCTGTGTGTCTCTGTGTAGTACTGTACACTATATATACACTCCTGTTTGTGTAGTACTGAACACTATATACACTTCTGTGTGTCTCTGTGTAGTACTGTACACTATATATACACTCCTGTTTGTGTAGTACTGTACACTATATATACACTTGTGTGTGTAGTACTGTACACTATATATATACACTTCTGTGTGTCTCTGTGTAGTACTGTACACTATATACACACTCCTGTGTGTGTAGTACTGTACACTATATATACACTTCTGTGTGTGTAGTACTGTACACTATATATACACTCCTGTGTGTGTAGTACTGTACACTATATATACACTTCTGTGTGTGTAGTACTGTACACTATATATACACTCCTGTGTGTCTTTCTGTAGTACTGTACACTATACACACTCCTGTGTGTCTCTGTGTAGTACTGTACACTATATATACACTCCTGTTTGTGTAGTACTGAACACTATATACACTTCTGTGTGTCTCTGTGTAGTACTGCACACTATATATACACTCCTGTTTGTGTAGTACTGTACACTATATATACACTCCTGTGTGTGTAGTACTGTACACTATATATACAATTCTGTGTGTCTCTGTGTAGTACTGTACACTATATATACACTCCTGTGTGTGTAGTACTGTACACTATATATACACTTGTGTGTGTAGTACTGTACACTATATATACACTCCTGTGTGTGTAGTACTGTACACTATATATACAATTCTGTGTGTCTCTGTGTAGTACTGTACACTATATATACACTCCTGTGTGTGTAGTACTGTACACTATATATACACTTGTGTGTGTAGTACTGTACACTATATATACACTCCTGTGTGTGTAGTACTGTACACTATATATACAATTCTGTGTGTCTCTGTGTAGTACTGTACACTATATATACACTCCTGTGTGTGTAGTACTGTACACTATATATACACTTGTGTGTGTAGTACTGTACACTATATATACACTTGTGTGTGTAGTACTGTACACTATATATACACTCCTGTGTGTGTAGTACTGTACACTATATATACAATTCTGTGTGTCTCTGTGTAGTACTGTACACTATATATACACTCCTGTGTGTGTAGTACTGTACACTGTGTGTGTAGTACTGTACACTATATATACACTTGTGTGTGTAGTACTGTACACTATATATATACACTTCTGTGTGTCTCTGTGTAGTACTGTACACTATATATACACTTCTGTGTGTCTCTGTGTAGTACTGTACACTATATATACACTCCTGTGTGTGTAGTACTGTACACTATATATACACTTCTGTGTGTGTAGTACTATATATACACTTCTGTGTGTCTCTGTGTAGTACTGTACACTATATATACACTCCTGTGTGTCTTTCTGTAGTACTGTACACTATACACACTCCTGTGTGTCTCTGTGTAGTACTGTACACTATATATACACTCCTGTTTGTGTAGTACTGAACACTATATACACTTCTGTGTGTCTCTGTGTAGTACTGTACACTATATATACACTCCTGTTTGTGTAGTACTGTACACTATATATACACTTGTGTGTGTAGTACTGTACACTATATATACACTTGTGTGTCTCTGTGTAGTACTGTACACTATATATACACTTCTGTGTGTCTCTGTGTAGTACTGTACACTATATATACACTTCTGTGTGTCTCTGTGTTGTACTGTACACTATATATACACTCCTGTGTGTGTAGTACTGTACACTATATATACACTTGTGTGTGTAGTACTGTACACTATATATACACTCCTGTGTGTGTAGTACTGTACACTATATATACAATTCTGTGTGTCTCTGTGTAGTACTGTACACTATATATACACTCCTGTGTGTGTAGTACTGTACACTATATATACAATTCTGTGTGTCTCTGTGTAGTACTGTACACTATATATACACTCCTGTGTGTGTAGTACTGTACACTATATATACACTTGTGTGTGTAGTACTGTACACTATATATACACTCCTGTGTGTGTAGTACTGTACACTATATATACAATTCTGTGTGTCTCTGTGTAGTACTGTACACTATATATACACTCCTGTGTGTGTAGTACTGTACACTATATATACACTTGTGTGTGTAGTACTGTACACTATATATACACTCCTGTGTGTGTAGTACTGTACACTATATATACAATTCTGTGTGTCTCTGTGTAGTACTGTACACTATATATACACTCCTGTGTGTGTAGTACTGTACACTATATATACACTCCTGTGTGTGTAGTACTGTACACTATATATACACTTGTGTGTGTAGTACTGTACACTATATATACACTTCTGTGTGTCTCTGTGTAGTACTGTACACTATATATACACTTCTGTGTGTCTCTGTGTAGTACTGTACACTATATATACACTCCTGTGTGTGTAGTACTGTACACTATATATACACTTCTGTGTGTGTAGTACTGTACACTATATATACACTCCTGTGTGTCTTTCTGTAGTACTGTACACTATACACACTCCTGTGTGTCTCTGTGTAGTACTGTACACTATATATACACTCCTGTTTGTGTAGTACTGAACACTATATACACTTCTGTGTGTCTCTGTGTAGTACTGTACACTATATATACACTCCTGTTTGTGTAGTACTGAACACTATATACACTTCTGTGTGTCTCTGTGTAGTACTGTACACTATATATACACTCCTGTTTGTGTAGTACTGTACACTATATACACTTCTGTGTGTGTAGTACTGTACACTATATATACACTTCTGTGTGTCTCTGTGTAGTACTGTACACTATATACACTTGTGTGTGTAGTACTGTACACTATATACACTTCTGTGTGTGTAGTACTGTACACTATATATACACTTCTGTGTGTGTAGTACTGTACACTATATATACACTCCTGTTTGTGTAGTACTGAACACTATATACACTTCTGTGTGTCTCTGTGTAGTACTGTACACTATATATACACTTCTGTGTGTGTAGTACTGTACACTATATATACACTCCTGTTTGTGTAGTACTGAACACTATATACACTTCTGTGTGTCTCTGTGTAGTACTGTACACTATATATACACTTCTGTGTGTCTCTGTGTTGTACTGTACACTATATATACACTCCTGTGTGTGTAGTACTGTACACTATATATACACTTGTGTGTGTAGTACTGTACACTATATATACACTCCTGTGTGTGTAGTACTGTACACTATATATATACAATTCTGTGTGTCTCTGTGTAGTACTGTACACTATATATACACTCCTGTGTGTGTAGTACTGTACACTATATATACACTTGTGTGTGTAGTACTGTACACTATATATACAATTCTGTGTGTCTCTGTGTAGTACTGTACACTATATATACACTCCTGTGTGTGTAGTACTGTACACTATATATACACTTGTGTGTGTAGTACTGTACACTATATATACACTCCTGTGTGTGTAGTACTGTACACTATATATACAATTCTGTGTGTCTCTGTGTAGTACTGTACACTATATATACACTCCTGTGTGTGTAGTACTGTACACTATATATACACTTGTGTGTGTAGTACTGTACACTATATATACACTCCTGTGTGTGTAGTACTGTACACTATATATACAATTCTGTGTGTCTCTGTGTAGTACTGTACACTATATATACACTCCTGTGTGTGTAGTACTGTACACTATATATACACTTGTGTGTGTAGTACTGTACACTATATATACACTCCTGTGTGTGTAGTACTGTACACTATATATACAATTCTGTGTGTCTCTGTGTAGTACTGTACACTATATACACTCCTGTGTGTGTAGTACTGTACACTATATATACACTCCTGTGTGTGTAGTACTGTACACTATATATACACTTGTGTGTGTAGTACTGTACACTATATATACACTTCTGTGTGTCTCTGTGTAGTACTGTACACTATATATACACTTCTGTGTGTCTCTGTGTAGTACTGTACACTATATATACACTCCTGTGTGTGTAGTACTGTACACTATATATACACTTCTGTGTGTGTAGTACTGTACACTATATATACACTCCTGTGTGTCTTTCTGTAGTACTGTACACTATACACACTCCTGTGTGTCTCTGTGTAGTACTGTACACTATATATACACTCCTGTTTGTGTAGTACTGAACACTATATACACTTCTGTGTGTCTCTGTGTAGTACTGTACACTATATATACACTCCTGTTTGTGTAGTACTGTACACTATATATACACTTGTGTGTGTAGTACTGTACACTATATATACACTTGTGTGTCTCTGTGTAGTACTGTACACTATATATACACTTCTGTGTGTCTCTGTGTAGTACTGTACACTATATATACACTTCTGTGTGTCTCTGTGTTGTACTGTACACTATATATACACTCCTGTGTGTGTAGTACTGTACACTATATATACACTTGTGTGTGTAGTACTGTACACTATATATACACTCCTGTGTGTGTAGTACTGTACACTATATATACAATTCTGTGTGTCTCTGTGTAGTACTGTACACTATATATACACTCCTGTGTGTGTAGTACTGTACACTATATATACACTTGTGTGTGTAGTACTGTACACTATATATACACTCCTGTGTGTGTAGTACTGTACACTATATATACAATTCTGTGTGTCTCTGTGTAGTACTGTACACTATATATACACTCCTGTGTGTGTAGTACTGTACACTATATATACACTTGTGTGTGTAGTACTGTACACTATATATACACTCCTGTGTGTGTAGTACTGTACACTATATATACAATTCTGTGTGTCTCTGTGTAGTACTGTACACTATATATACACTCCTGTGTGTGTAGTACTGTACACTATATATACACTTGTGTGTGTAGTACTGTACACTATATATACACTCCTGTGTGTGTAGTACTGTACACTATATATACAATTCTGTGTGTCTCTGTGTAGTACTGTACACTATATATACACTCCTGTGTGTGTAGTACTGTACACTATATATACACTCCTGTGTGTGTAGTACTGTACACTATATATACACTTGTGTGTGTAGTACTGTACACTATATATACACTTCTGTGTGTCTCTGTGTAGTACTGTACACTATATATACACTTCTGTGTGTCTCTGTGTAGTACTGTACACTATATATACACTCCTGTGTGTGTAGTACTGTACACTATATATATACACTTCTGTGTGTGTAGTACTGTACACTATATATACACTCCTGTGTGTCTTTCTGTAGTACTGTACACTATACACACTCCTGTGTGTCTCTGTGTAGTACTGTACACTATATATACACTCCTGTTTGTGTAGTACTGAACACTATATACACTTCTGTGTGTCTCTGTGTAGTACTGTACACTATATATACACTCCTGTTTGTGTAGTACTGTACACTATATATACACTTGTGTGTGTAGTACTGTACACTATATATACACTCCTGTGTGTGTAGTACTGTACACTATATATACACTTCTGTGTGTGTAGTACTGTACACTATATATACACTCCTGTGTGTCTTTCTGTAGTACTGTACACTATACACACTCCTGTGTGTCTCTGTGTAGTACTGTACACTATATATACACTCCTGTTTGTGTAGTACTGAACACTATATACACTTCTGTGTGTCTCTGTGTAGTACTGTACACTATATATACACTCCTGTTTGTGTAGTACTGAACACTATATACACTTCTGTGTGTCTCTGTGTAGTACTGTACACTATATATACACTCCTGTTTGTGTAGTACTGTACACTATATACACTTCTGTGTGTGTAGTACTGTACACTATATATACACTTCTGTGTGTCTCTGTGTAGTACTGTACACTATATACACTTGTGTGTGTAGTACTGTACACTATATACACTTGTGTGTGTAGTACTGTACACTATATACACTTCTGTGTGTGTAGTACTGTACACTATATATACACTCCTGTTTGTGTAGTACTGAACACTATATACACTTCTGTGTGTCTCTGTGTAGTACTGTACACTATATATACACTTCTGTGTGTGTAGTACTGTACACTATATATACACTCCTGTTTGTGTAGTACTGAACACTATATACACTTCTGTGTGTCTCTGTGTAGTACTGTACACTATATATACACTTCTGTGTGTCTCTGTGTTGTACTGTACACTATATATACACTCCTGTGTGTGTAGTACTGTACACTATATATACACTTGTGTGTGTAGTACTGTACACTATATATACACTCCTGTGTGTGTAGTACTGTACACTATATATACAATTCTGTGTGTCTCTGTGTAGTACTGTACACTATATATACACTCCTGTGTGTGTAGTACTGTACACTATATATACACTTGTGTGTGTAGTACTGTACACTATATATACACTCCTGTGTGTGTAGTACTGTACACTATATATACAATTCTGTGTGTCTCTGTGTAGTACTGTACACTATATATACACTCCTGTGTGTGTAGTACTGTACACTATACATACACTTGTGTGTGTAGTACTGTACACTATATATACACTCCTGTGTGTGTAGTACTGTACACTATATATACAATTCTGTGTGTCTCTGTGTAGTACTGTACACTATATATACACTCCTGTGTGTGTAGTACTGTACACTATATATACACTTGTGTGTGTAGTACTGTACACTATATATACACTCCTGTGTGTGTAGTACTGTACACTATATATACAATTCTGTGTGTCTCTGTGTAGTACTGTACACTATATATACACTCCTGTGTGTAGTACTGTACACTATATATACACTTGTGTGTGTAGTACTGTACACTATATATACACTCCTGTGTGTGTAGTACTGTACACTATATATACAATTCTGTGTGTCTCTGTGTAGTACTGTACACTATATATACACTCCTGTGTGTGTAGTACTGTACACTATATATACACTTGTGTGTGTAGTACTGTACACTATATATACACTCCTGTGTGTGTAGTACTGTACACTATATATACAATTCTGTGTGTCTCTGTGTAGTACTGTACACTATATATACACTCCTGTGTGTGTAGTACTGTACACTATATATACACTCCTGTGTGTGTAGTACTGTACACTATATATACACTTGTGTGTGTAGTACTGTACACTATATATACACTTCTGTGTGTCTCTGTGTAGTACTGTACACTATATATACACTTCTGTGTGTCTCTGTGTAGTACTGTACACTATATATACACTCCTGTGTGTGTAGTACTGTACACTATATATACACTTCTGTGTGTGTAGTACTGTACACTATATATACACTCCTGTGTGTCTTTCTGTAGTACTGTACACTATACACACTCCTGTGTGTCTCTGTGTAGTACTGTACACTATATATACACTCCTGTTTGTGTAGTACTGAACACTATATACACTTCTGTGTGTCTCTGTGTAGTACTGTACACTATATATACACTCCTGTTTGTGTAGTACTGAACACTATATACACTTCTGTGTGTCTCTGTGTAGTACTGTACACTATATATACACTCCTGTTTGTGTAGTACTGTACACTATATACACTTCTGTGTGTGTAGTACTGTACACTATATATACACTTCTGTGTGTCTCTGTGTAGTACTGTACACTATATACACTTGTGTGTGTAGTACTGTACACTATATACACTTCTGTGTGTGTAGTACTGTACACTATATATACACTTCTGTGTGTGTAGTACTGTACACTATATATACACTCCTGTTTGTGTAGTACTGAACACTATATACACTTCTGTGTGTCTCTGTGTAGTACTGTACACTATATATACACTTCTGTGTGTGTAGTACTGTACACTATATATACACTCCTGTTTGTGTAGTACTGAACACTATATACACTTCTGTGTGTCTCTGTGTAGTACTGTACACTATATATACACTTCTGTGTGTCTCTGTGTTGTACTGTACACTATATATACACTCCTGTGTGTGTAGTACTGTACACTATATATACACTTGTGTGTGTAGTACTGTACACTATATATACACTCCTGTGTGTGTAGTACTGTACACTATATATACAATTCTGTGTGTCTCTGTGTAGTACTGTACACTATATATACACTCCTGTGTGTGTAGTACTGTACACTATATATACACTTGTGTGTGTAGTACTGTACACTATATATACACTCCTGTGTGTGTAGTACTGTACACTATATATACAATTCTGTGTGTCTCTGTGTAGTACTGTACACTATATATACACTCCTGTGTGTGTAGTACTGTACACTATATATACACTTGTGTGTGTAGTACTGTACACTATATATACACTCCTGTGTGTGTAGTACTGTACACTATATATACAATTCTGTGTGTCTCTGTGTAGTACTGTACACTATATATACACTCCTGTGTGTGTAGTACTGTACACTATATATACACTTGTGTGTGTAGTACTGTACACTATATATACACTCCTGTGTGTGTAGTACTGTACACTATATATACAATTCTGTGTGTCTCTGTGTAGTACTGTACACTATATATACACTCCTGTGTGTGTAGTACTGTACACTATATATACACTCCTGTGTGTGTAGTACTGTACACTATATATACACTTGTGTGTGTAGTACTGTACACTATATATACACTTCTGTGTGTCTCTGTGTAGTACTGTACACTATATATACACTTCTGTGTGTCTCTGTGTAGTACTGTACACTATATATACACTCCTGTGTGTGTAGTACTGTACACTATATATACACTTCTGTGTGTGTAGTACTGTACACTATATATACACTCCTGTGTGTCTTTCTGTAGTACTGTACACTATACACACTCCTGTGTGTCTCTGTGTAGTACTGTACACTATATATACACTCCTGTTTGTGTAGTACTGAACACTATATACACTTCTGTGTGTCTCTGTGTAGTACTGTACACTATATATACACTCCTGTTTGTGTAGTACTGTACACTATATATACACTTGTGTGTGTGTAGTACTGTACACTATATATATACACTTGTGTGTCTCTGTGTAGTACTGTACACTATATATACACTTCTGTGTGTCTCTGTGTAGTACTGTACACTATATATACACTTCTGTGTGTCTCTGTGTTGTACTGTACACTATATATACACTCCTGTGTGTGTAGTACTGTACACTATATATACACTTGTGTGTGTAGTACTGTACACTATATATACACTCCTGTGTGTGTAGTACTGTACACTATATATACAATTCTGTGTGTCTCTGTGTAGTACTGTACACTATATATACACTCCTGTGTGTGTAGTACTGTACACTATATATACACTTGTGTGTGTAGTACTGTACACTATATATACACTCCTGTGTGTGTAGTACTGTACACTATATATACAATTCTGTGTGTCTCTGTGTAGTACTGTACACTATATATACACTCCTGTGTGTGTAGTACTGTACACTATATATACACTTGTGTGTGTAGTACTGTACACTATATATACACTCCTGTGTGTGTAGTACTGTACACTATATATACAATTCTGTGTGTCTCTGTGTAGTACTGTACACTATATATACACTCCTGTGTGTGTAGTACTGTACACTATATATACACTTGTGTGTGTAGTACTGTACACTATATATACACTCCTGTGGGTGTAGTACTGTACACTATATATACAATTCTGTGTGTCTCTGTGTAGTACTGTACACTATATATACACTCCTGTGTGTGTAGTACTGTACACTATATATACACTTGTGTGTGTAGTACTGTACACTATATATACACTCCTGTGTGTGTAGTACTGTACACTATATATACAATTCTGTGTGTCTCTGTGTAGTACTGTACACTATATATACACTCCTGTGTGTGTAGTACTGTACACTATATATACACTTGTGTGTGTAGTACTGTACACTATATATACACTCCTGTGTGTGTAGTACTGTACACTATATATACAATTTTGTGTGTCTCTGTGTAGTACTGTACACTATATATACACTCCTGTGTGTGTAGTACTGTACACTATATATACACTTGTGTGTGTAGTACTGTACACTATATATATACACTCCTGTGTGTGTAGTACTGTACACTATATATACAATTCTGTGTGTCTCTGTGTAGTACTGTACACTATATATACACTCCTGTGTGTGTAGTACTGTACACTATATATACACTTGTGTGTGTAGTACTGTACACTATATATACACTCCTGTGTGTGTAGTACTGTACACTATATATACAATTCTGTGTGTGTAGTACTGTACACTATATATACACTCCTGTGTGTCTTTCTGTAGTACTGTACACTATACACACTCCTGTGTGTCTCTGTGTAGTACTGTACACTATATATACACTCCTGTTTGTGTAGTACTGAACACTATATACACTTCTGTGTGTGTAGTACTGTACACTATATACACTCCTGTTTGTGTAGTACTGAACACTATATACACTTCTGTGTGTCTCTGTGTAGTACTGTACACTATATATACACTCCTGTTTGTGTAGTACTGAACACTATATACACTTCTGTGTGTCTCTGTGTAGTACTGTACACTATATATACACTTCTGTGTGTCTCTGTATAGTACTGTACACTATATATACACTTCTGTGTGTCTCTGTGTAGTACTGTACACTATATACACACTCCTGTGTGTGTAGTACTGTACACTATATATACACTTCTGTGTGTCTCTGTGTAGTACTGTACACTATATACACACTCCTGTGTGTGTAGTACTGTACACTATATATACACTTCTGTGTGTCTCTGTGTAGTACTGTACACTATATATACACTTCTGTGTGTGTAGTACTGTACACTATATATACACTTCTGTGTGTGTAGTACTGTACACTATATATACACTTCTGTGTGTGTAGTACTGTACACTATATATACACTTCTGTGTGTGTAGTACTGTACACTATATATACACTTCTGCGTGTGTAGTACTGTACACTATATATACACTTCTGTGTGTGTAGTACTGTACACTATATATACACTCCTGTGTGTGTAGTACTGTACACTATATATACACTCCTGTGTGTGTAGTACTGTACACTATATATACAATTCTGTGTGTCTCTGTGTAGTACTGTACACTATATATACACTCCTGTGTGTGTAGTACTGTACACTATATATACACTTGTGTGTGTAGTACTGTACACTATATATACACTCCTGTGTGTGTAGTACTGTACACTATATATACAATTCTGTGTGTCTCTGTGTAGTACTGTACACTATATATACACTCCTGTGTGTGTAGTACTGTACACTATATATACACTTGTGTGTGTAGTACTGTACACTATATATACACTCCTGTGTGTGTAGTACTGTACACTATATATACAATTCTGTGTGTCTCTGTGTAGTACTGTACACTATATATACACTCCTGTGTGTGTAGTACTGTACACTATATATACACTTGTGTGTGTAGTACTGTACACTATATATACACTCCTGTGTGTGTAGTACTGTACACTATATATACAATTCTGTGTGTCTCTGTGTAGTACTGTACACTATATATACACTCCTGTGTGTGTAGTACTGTACACTATATATACACTCCTGTGTGTGTAGTACTGTACACTATATATACACTTGTGTGTGTAGTACTGTACACTATATATACACTTCTGTGTGTCTCTGTGTAGTACTGTACACTATATATACACTTCTGTGTGTCTCTGTGTAGTACTGTACACTATATATACACTCCTGTGTGTGTAGTACTGTACACTATATATACACTTCTGTGTGTGTAGTACTGTACACTATATATACACTCCTGTGTGTCTTTCTGTAGTACTGTACACTATACACACTCCTGTGTGTCTCTGTGTAGTACTGTACACTATATATACACTCCTGTTTGTGTAGTACTGAACACTATATACACTTCTGTGTGTCTCTGTGTAGTACTGTACACTATATATACACTCCTGTTTGTGTAGTACTGTACACTATATATACACTTGTGTGTGTAGTACTGTACACTATATATACACTTGTGTGTCTCTGTGTAGTACTGTACACTATATATACACTTCTGTGTGTCTCTGTGTAGTACTGTACACTATATATACACTTCTGTGTGTCTCTGTGTTGTACTGTACACTATATATACACTCCTGTGTGTGTAGTACTGTACACTATATATACACTTGTGTGTGTAGTACTGTACACTATATATACACTCCTGTGTGTGTAGTACTGTACACTATATATACAATTCTGTGTGTCTCTGTGTAGTACTGTACACTATATATACACTCCTGTGTGTGTAGTACTGTACACTATATATACACTTGTGTGTGTAGTACTGTACACTATATATACACTCCTGTGTGTGTAGTACTGTACACTATATATACAATTCTGTGTGTCTCTGTGTAGTACTGTACACTATATATACACTCCTGTGTGTGTAGTACTGTACACTATATATACACTTGTGTGTGTAGTACTGTACACTATATATACACTCCTGTGTGTGTAGTACTGTACACTATATATACAATTCTGTGTGTCTCTGTGTAGTACTGTACACTATATATACACTCCTGTGTGTGTAGTACTGTACACTATATATACACTTGTGTGTGTAGTACTGTACACTATATATACACTCCTGTGTGTGTAGTACTGTACACTATATATACAATTCTGTGTGTCTCTGTGTAGTACTGTACACTATATATACACTCCTGTGTGTGTAGTACTGTACACTATATATACACTCCTGTGTGTGTAGTACTGTACACTATATATACACTTGTGTGTGTAGTACTGTACACTATATATACACTTCTGTGTGTCTCTGTGTAGTACTGTACACTATATATACACTTCTGTGTGTCTCTGTGTAGTACTGTACACTATATATACACTCCTGTGTGTGTAGTACTGTACACTATATATACACTTCTGTGTGTGTAGTACTGTACACTATATATACACTCCTGTGTGTCTTTCTGTAGTACTGTACACTATACACACTCCTGTGTGTCTCTGTGTAGTACTGTACACTATATATACACTCCTGTTTGTGTAGTACTGAACACTATATACACTTCTGTGTGTCTCTGTGTAGTACTGTACACTATATATACACTCCTGTTTGTGTAGTACTGTACACTATATATACACTTGTGTGTGTAGTACTGTACACTATATATACACTTGTGTGTCTCTGTGTAGTACTGTACACTATATATACACTTCTGTGTGTCTCTGTGTAGTACTGTACACTATATATACACTCCTGTTTGTGTAGTACTGTACAATATATATACACTTCTGTGTGTGTAGTACTGTACACTATATATACACTCCTGTGTGTCATTCTGTAGTACTGTACACTATACACACTCCTGTGTGTCTCTGTGTAGTACTGTACACTATATATACACTCCTGTTTGTGTAGTACTGAACACTATATACACTTCTGTGTGTCTCTGTGTAGTACTGTACACTATATATACACTCCTGTTTGTGTAGTACTGTACACTATATATACACTTGTGTGTGTAGTACTGTACACTATATATATACACTTCTGTGTGTCTCTGTGTAGTACTGTACACTATATACACACTCCTGTGTGTGTAGTACTGTACACTATATATACACTTCTGTGTGTGTAGTACTGTACACTATATATACACTTCTGTGTGTGTAGTACTGTACACTATATATACACTCCTGTGTGTCTTTCTGTAGTACTGTACACTATACACACTCCTGTGTGTCTCTGTGTAGTACTGTACACTATATATACACTCCTGTTTGTGTAGTACTGAACACTATATACACTTCTGTGTGTCTCTGTGTAGTACTGCACACTATATATACACTCCTGTTTGTGTAGTACTGTACACTATATATACACTCCTGTGTGTGTAGTACTGTACACTATATATACAATTCTGTGTGTCTCTGTGTAGTACTGTACACTATATATACACTCCTGTGTGTGTAGTACTGTACACTATATATACACTTGTGTGTGTAGTACTGTACACTATATATACACTCCTGTGTGTGTAGTACTGTACACTATATATACAATTCTGTGTGTCTCTGTGTAGTACTGTACACTATATATACACTCCTGTGTGTGTAGTACTGTACACTATATATACACTTGTGTGTGTAGTACTGTACACTATATATACACTCCTGTGTGTGTAGTACTGTACACTATATATACAATTCTGTGTGTCTCTGTGTAGTACTGTACACTATATATACACTCCTGTGTGTGTAGTACTGTACACTATATATACACTTGTGTGTGTAGTACTGTACACTATATATACACTTGTGTGTGTAGTACTGTACACTATATATACACTCCTGTGTGTGTAGTACTGTACACTATATATACAATTCTGTGTGTCTCTGTGTAGTACTGTACACTATATATACACTCCTGTGTGTGTAGTACTGTACACTATATATACACTCCTGTGTGTGTAGTACTGTACACTATATATACACTTGTGTGTGTAGTACTGTACACTATATATACACTTCTGTGTGTCTCTGTGTAGTACTGTACACTATATATACACTTCTGTGTGTCTCTGTGTAGTACTGTACACTATATATACACTCCTGTGTGTGTAGTACTGTACACTATATATACACTTCTGTGTGTGTAGTACTGTACACTATATATACACTCCTGTGTGTCTTTCTGTAGTACTGTACACTATACACACTCCTGTGTGTCTCTGTGTAGTACTGTACACTATATATACACTCCTGTTTGTGTAGTACTGAACACTATATACACTTCTGTGTGTCTCTGTGTAGTACTGTACACTATATATACACTCCTGTTTGTGTAGTACTGTACACTATATATACACTTGTGTGTGTAGTACTGTACACTATATACACTTGTGTGTCTCTGTGTAGTACTGTACACTATATATACACTTCTGTGTGTCTCTGTGTAGTACTGTACACTATATATACACTTCTGTGTGTCTCTGTGTTGTACTGTACACTATATATACACTCCTGTGTGTGTAGTACTGTACACTATATATACACTTGTGTGTGTAGTACTGTACACTATATATACACTCCTGTGTGTGTAGTACTGTACACTATATATACAATTCTGTGTGTCTCTGTGTAGTACTGTACACTATATATACACTCCTGTGTGTGTAGTACTGTACACTATATATACACTTGTGTGTGTAGTACTGTACACTATATATACACTCCTGTGTGTGTAGTACTGTACACTATATATACAATTCTGTGTGTCTCTGTGTAGTACTGTACACTATATATACACTCCTGTGTGTGTAGTACTGTACACTATATATATACACTTGTGTGTGTAGTACTGTACACTATATATACACTCCTGTGTGTGTAGTACTGTACACTATATATACAATTCTGTGTGTCTCTGTGTAGTACTGTACACTATATATACACTCCTGTGTGTGTAGTACTGTACACTATATATACACTCCTGTGTGTGTAGTACTGTACACTATATATACAATTCTGTGTGTCTCTGTGTAGTACTGTACACTATATATACACTCCTGTGTGTGTAGTACTGTACACTATATATACACTCCTGTGTGTGTAGTACTGTACACTATATATACACTTGTGTGTGTAGTACTGTACACTATATATACACTTCTGTGTGTCTCTGTGTAGTACTGTACACTATATATACACTTCTGTGTGTCTCTGTGTAGTACTGTACACTATATATACACTCCTGTGTGTGTAGTACTGTACACTATATATACACTTCTGTGTGTGTAGTACTGTACACTATATATACACTCCTGTGTGTCTTTCTGTAGTACTGTACACTATACACACTCCTGTGTGTCTCTGTGTAGTACTGTACACTATATATACACTCCTGTTTGTGTAGTACTGAACACTATATACACTTCTGTGTGTCTCTGTGTAGTACTGTACACTATATATACACTCCTGTTTGTGTAGTACTGAACACTATATACACTTCTGTGTGTCTCTGTGTAGTACTGTACACTATATATACACTCCTGTTTGTGTAGTACTGTACACTATATACACTTCTGTGTGTGTAGTACTGTACACTATATATACACTTCTGTGTGTCTCTGTGTAGTACTGTACACTATATACACTTGTGTGTGTAGTACTGTACACTATATACACTTCTGTGTGTGTAGTACTGTACACTATATATACACTTCTGTGTGTGTAGTACTGTACACTATATATACACTCCTGTTTGTGTAGTACTGAACACTATATACACTTCTGTGTGTCTCTGTGTAGTACTGTACACTATATATACACTTCTGTGTGTGTAGTACTGTACACTATATATACACTCCTGTTTGTGTAGTACTGAACACTATATACACTTCTGTGTGTCTCTGTGTAGTACTGTACACTATATACACTTCTGTGTGTCTCTGTGTTGTACTGTACACTATATATACACTCCTGTGTGTGTAGTACTGTACACTATATATACACTTGTGTGTGTAGTACTGTACACTATATATACACTCCTGTGTGTGTAGTACTGTACACTATATATACAATTCTGTGTGTCTCTGTGTAGTACTGTACACTATATATACACTCCTGTGTGTGTAGTACTGTACACTATATATACACTTGTGTGTGTAGTACTGTACACTATATATACACTCCTGTGTGTGTAGTACTGTACACTATATATACAATTCTGTGTGTCTCTGTGTAGTACTGTACACTATATATACACTCCTGTGTGTGTAGTACTGTACACTATATATACACTTGTGTGTGTAGTACTGTACACTATATATACACTCCTGTGTGTGTAGTACTGTACACTATATATACAATTCTGTGTGTCTCTGTGTAGTACTGTACACTATATATACACTCCTGTGTGTGTAGTACTGTACACTATATATACACTTGTGTGTGTAGTACTGTACACTATATATACACTCCTGTGTGTGTAGTACTGTACACTATATATACAATTCTGTGTGTCTCTGTGTAGTACTGTACACTATATATACACTCCTGTGTGTGTAGTACTGTACACTATATATACACTTGTGTGTGTAGTACTGTACACTATATATACACTCCTGTGTGTGTAGTACTGTACACTATATATACAATTCTGTGTGTCTCTGTGTAGTACTGTACACTATATATACACTCCTGTGTGTGTAGTACTGTACACTATATATACACTTGTGTGTGTAGTACTGTACACTATATATACACTCCTGTGTGTGTAGTACTGTACACTATATATACAATTCTGTGTGTCTCTGTGTAGTACTGTACACTATATATACACTCCTGTGTGTGTAGTACTGTACACTATATATACACTCCTGTGTGTGTAGTACTGTACACTATATATGCACTTGTGTGTGTAGTACTGTACACTATATATACACTTCTGTGTGTCTCTGTGTAGTACTGTACACTATATATACACTTCTGTGTGTCTCTGTGTAGTACTGTACACTATATATACACTCCTGTGTGTGTAGTACTGTACACTATATATACACTTCTGTGTGTGTAGTACTGTACACTATATATACACTCCTGTGTGTCTTTCTGTAGTACTGTACACTATACACACTCCTGTGTGTCTCTGTGTAGTACTGTACACTATATATACACTCCTGTTTGTGTAGTACTGAACACTATATACACTTCTGTGTGTCTCTGTGTAGTACTGTACACTATATATACACTCCTGTTTGTGTAGTACTGTACACTATATATACACTTGTGTGTGTGTAGTACTGTACACTATATATATACACTTGTGTGTCTCTGTGTAGTACTGTACACTATATATACACTTCTGTGTGTCTCTGTGTAGTACTGTACACTATATATACACTTCTGTGTGTCTCTGTGTTGTACTGTACACTATATATACACTCCTGTGTGTGTAGTACTGTACACTATATATACACTTGTGTGTGTAGTACTGTACACTATATATACACTCCTGTGTGTGTAGTACTGTACACTATATATACAATTCTGTGTGTCTCTGTGTAGTACTGTACACTATATATACACTCCTGTGTGTGTAGTACTGTACACTATATATACACTTGTGTGTGTAGTACTGTACACTATATATACACTCCTGTGTGTGTAGTACTGTACACTATATATACAATTCTGTGTGTGTAGTACTGTACACTATATATACACTCCTGTGTGTCTTTCTGTAGTACTGTACACTATACACACTCCTGTGTGTCTCTGTGTAGTACTGTACACTATATATACACTCCTGTTTGTGTAGTACTGAACACTATATACACTTCTGTGTGTGTAGTACTGTACACTATATACACTCCTGTTTGTGTAGTACTGAACACTATATACACTTCTGTGTGTCTCTGTGTAGTACTGTACACTATATATACACTCCTGTTTGTGTAGTACTGAACACTATATACACTTCTGTGTGTCTCTGTGTAGTACTGTACACTATATATACACTTCTGTGTGTCTCTGTATAGTACTGTACACTATATATACACTTCTGTGTGTCTCTGTGTAGTACTGTACACTATATACACACTCCTGTGTGTGTAGTACTGTACACTATATATACACTTCTGTGTGTCTCTGTGTAGTACTGTACACTATATACACACTCCTGTGTGTGTAGTACTGTACACTATATATACACTTCTGTGTGTCTCTGTGTAGTACTGTACACTATATATACACTTCTGTGTGTGTAGTACTGTACACTATATATACACTTCTGTGTGTGTAGTACTGTACACTATATATACACTTCTGTGTGTGTAGTACTGTACACTATATATACACTTCTGTGTGTCTCTTTGTAGTACTGTACACTATATATACACTTCTGCGTGTGTAGTACTGTACACTATATATACACTTCTGTGTGTGTAGTACTGTACACTATATATACACTCCTGTGTGTGTAGTACTGTACACTATATATACACTCCTGTGTGTGTAGTACTGTACACTATATATACAATTCTGTGTGTCTCTGTGTAGTACTGTACACTATATATACACTCCTGTGTGTGTAGTACTGTACACTATATATACACTTGTGTGTGTAGTACTGTACACTATATATACACTCCTGTGTGTGTAGTACTGTACACTATATATACAATTCTGTGTGTCTCTGTGTAGTACTGTACACTATATATACACTCCTGTGTGTGTAGTACTGTACACTATATATACACTTGTGTGTGTAGTACTGTACACTATATATACACTCCTGTGTGTGTAGTACTGTACACTATATATACAATTCTGTGTGTCTCTGTGTAGTACTGTACACTATATATACACTCCTGTGTGTGTAGTACTGTACACTATATATACACTTGTGTGTGTAGTACTGTACACTATATATACACTCCTGTGTGTGTAGTACTGTACACTATATATACAATTCTGTGTGTCTCTGTGTAGTACTGTACACTATATATACACTCCTGTGTGTGTAGTACTGTACACTATATATACACTTGTGTGTGTAGTACTGTACACTATATATACACTCCTGTGTGTGTAGTACTGTACACTATATATACAATTCTGTGTGTCTCTGTGTAGTACTGTACACTATATATACACTCCTGTGTGTGTAGTACTGTACACTATATATACACTTGTGTGTGT